>NC_047144.1:7351845-7376845 GCF_009829125.3 Periophthalmus magnuspinnatus
AATCAATTATTGAAGTAATTGTCAAATAATTTAGTAATGGAGTAATTGTACTATACACAGGACTATGGACAGACCCTAAAACATGTGCTGAGAGAAGTTTTTATGATTCAGGCAAAGTAGCAATGATATAAAGTTTTGATGAAACAACAGTTTTGTTTGTAATTGTATTTGGGTATCAGGATGAAGAAGCTTCACTTCTTTAGGTACAATTTTGTAAAAAAAAAAAATAAAAATCAAATTTATTTTGCGATCTAAACAACCAATTTAACTTGATCTAAATCTAAGCATCTTTTGATTAATTGATGTATTAAGCATTTAGCAAAATTGGTTTGCATTCCTTGCCACTTTGACTTGCTTGGTAGTCCTTGTAGATAGTTAAGAGAACTTGGATATACTTTTTAATGTTTATAAACAGAATGGATCCTAATAAATCACAAATGTTTTATTCTGGTGCAGAGTATTGATGTTTAGTAGTCCTATTGGATGTTTTCATTAGTCCCTACATTTACCCTATAAGCTAAAGTAAAATATATTAAACTTAATTTAATGTTATGCTGGACAAATTGCAAGAGAAAGACGCAAGCTTCAATAGGTAATGCATTGTTTTAAACACTTACAGGATGGATATTAAACTGTTTCTACAAGGCACTTTTGGGCTCAGCAATTACTTATGACTGAAACTAAACTAAAACCTTGCATTGATGAAAACTTGTATTTTATATTTTGTTTTTGTGCTCTTTCTTGCTCAGAATTCTTAGCTATTTTTCATGCTTTTATTTTTTTAGCACTGTGGATCAACCCAAATGCACTGCCATTGCCTCCTGTCCAGACCCGAAGAAGGTGAACTTTACTCCTCATGGCGGCTCTGCGTTCTGCCCTGTGAGTCTGCTGAAGCCCCTGCTGCCCTCCATGGACCTGTTGTTTCGCAGCCTGTCTGTGTCTCCAGCGAGCAATTTGGCAGACCAATCCCCCTCCAGTGGCAAAAACCCTGTTGGCTCTGTGATAGAGGCCTCTGGGGAGGGCCTGGCTTTCTGATTACACAAACTAGGATTGGGTTCATGGGGTAACTAGGAAACATTGTGATGAAGGGCTGTTGTGGTGGTGCTTTTCCTAAGACGTGATACAGAGTTCTTTCTTTTACTATACATGGCAGAAAATGAGCACAAATCTTATATTATTGCCTGTTTTTATGGATGTATGGCCTCTTAATTTTCCAAACATATGTTTTGGCCTGACATTCCTGATTATTTGGAGTTTACTAGCCTACTAAACCTACACATTTAAAATGATCCAAAGAACATCTGACACATTTCAAAATATGACATCAAAGCACACATTAACAAACCCTGTTTCCTTTTATTAATTTCATTTTTTGCCTGAATTGACTTGACTTTGCACCATTGGTGGTGCACAAAGCATGACAAATCTATTGGGTACTTTTTAGTTACCTAATTATAAATAAATTACAATATTAAAATCACAGACTTTTGAAGGCTGGGGGAAGTTTTGGGTAAAATTGATACCTAAAGCGTCAGCATTTCTGTTCATGCTTTAAATTTTCTTCTTGTTTGATTATAAAATGTAATGCTATTCTTGATGGATCATCTCATAGTGTATAGATTTGAGGTTTTCCATTGAGATGACTACCTAACAGGTTTTAGCGGTATATAGTTATAAACTTTAGTATTCTTTGAAGTTCTTTGCTTTTCCACTCTGATAAGTTGATATTTAGTTTTATTTCTGGTAGATATGTTTGCACAATTTGAACTTCTCTATTTGAGTTGCAATTCATATTTTTATATTCACTTTTGTACTTTGTAAATGTAAGGGTAGTAATGTGTATTTTTCTACATTTTTACCAACCTGCAACATAAGCTAAAATTGTTACTTTGCTAGATTTGTTGTGCCAGTATACTTAAGGCAGGTGTTAAATTTTGTATTGGGTGGATTTTTATGCACTTCCAGGAAAGGGTTTTTATGGAGATCGTATTAATTCCATATGTTGGTCCTGGGTTTACAGTCTGTGTGTCTGTGTGTGTGTATACAAATGCGATCATCTTACTAACCTTTTCATAGTTTTATTTACTTGGTGAAATCCTAATGAACTTATTTTTTCTGTCCGTTTAAATGTCTGAATTCTTTTGGATGTTTGGGGCATTGTTATCTCAGGTTCTGTGTTTAGCCCCCATCCACATTATGATGGTCAAATGTGTTGCTGAATATTAAATTTGTCCTAAGTTTGGATGTGCATTTGTTCAGACCTGTATTACTTCTGACATGATCGTAGATGGGGTAAATAGAATTTCTTCCTGGGGCTTTTTGTGCATGTTAAATCTGTTGTTAACCTCCAGATCTCAGTAGAACAATCCCTGTATTTCTTGAGCAGAAGCACAAGTGATGTTGTGGCCTGTAGTCAGACCCGTGCGTTGGCTGCGCTGGCACGGCGCGCGTACAGCTGTTGTCGTGATCGTGTAGGATTGGCTGAGCGTGTTGGAGGTGGTGCTGCGTGCGGTGGGCATTCAGAATTACTATAGGAAACACCAGAGGTACCTAGACAGGGTTTATTTTCGCCATAAGGAAGGTTTGCATTTCGTAAACCATGACGATGCTCTCGGTCGTGCGTAAACAGCTCAGAAGTCACCCCGCTGTGAGTATTTCACATTTCTCCTTTACGTTATTCAATAAAAGAGCCGTGACATTGAAATGTCTTCATGTGGGGAAGAGGGGGCGCAGAGTAGCTGCCATAACCATAGACTACAAACTATAAATGGCTAAAATAGCCCAAACAGCATTAAGATATTTTTTGGTGACAGTGGAGCAAAGCTTACATCTGTCAAAGCAATACGATGACACCTGGCGTTTCTTGCGCAAATGTGTCAATATAACATTGTATAGCCAGGCCTATGACAGGCCTATAGATGTAGGACAGATAACATGTCTTAACTACACTATGAGAGACAATACTGTAAGATTTCACTTCATGCCCAAGACGCATGTGTCTAGTCCTGTTACGGCCATATAGGCGCACAGTTGCGGCACGTAGTGCGTCTTCTGGGGTCTTCTTACAGGCGGGATTGTACACAAGAATAACACTGTACCTTTGATCCAAGGGCGACCCGGTCAACCGATTTATTTTACTGTGCTTTCCATGTTGCACAATTTTCATAAGCCCTATCCATCTGAACGCAGCGAAACGTCAAAATGAATTATGCTCTTTAGTGATTAGAAGACTAATTTAGCCTGTTGTTTTTTGTATGGTGTGCTACTGTTTGTCTCCTTCTTCATAGACAGACTATACTATAAAGTTTGTGGACCTCATTATGGGTCCCCAAACACTATGTTTTATGACTGATAAATGCCTATAGCCTATATTGCATTTATAGCTAATAAATTCATCTAAAATATATCTTACCTTTTACACAGCTCATACCTCTTTTTATCTTCATCGGTGGAGGGGCAACTATGAGCATGTTGTACCTGGCCCGGTTAGCTCTGAAAAACCCTGATGTCTCGTAAGTTAGTGCATACATTCACAAGATTACCTATGTCTTTCCCAATGCTGACACCTTTCGCTTTTGTGTAGATGGGACCGCAAGAATAATCCCGAACCCTGGAACAAGCTAGAGCCAAATCATCAGTACAAGGTAGGTCTACACTGTATGAGGAGCTGAGATGTCACAGTGTTTCAATGAGATTTTTGGGTCACTGGAATCATAACTGGTTCCAGAAAAATATGGGCATCTCTCTTTTACCAGGCACAAGGCTTATACCAGGCAAATTAAAGTCATTCTGTTTCATTCATTCATTCAGCCTATGTGAATTCATAATATCAGCAATATGGTGTATTTATCAAAATAACTTTTTAACTGAACAATTTCTGCTATTTGTGATACATTTTTCTACCTTTTTTTTTTTTCTAAATGGGCAAGGGTGCCGCTAGTAAAACTACTTGGACAACCCATGAATTCTCTCTTCTCACAATTGCATTTATTCTCATTAAACTAACATAATTTGTGTGTGTGTCCTTCTGTTTTCCTTGTAGCTTTTTGCAGTCAACATGGATTACTCCAAGCTCGAGAAGGACAGACCAGACTTTTAAATGTCACAATTTCCCTTATATGTATGAGAAACCTTTGCACTTTATGGCCAAATACTAATAAAATAATATATTGAGTGGACTACGATTTAAGCATTTTCTTTTACTATTGGAAGGTTATGCAAGAGCACCTCGGGACCCCAGTCTACCGTACATCTTCATCTAAAAGCCACTAACCATGCCTTTAGCTAAGATACTTACCTCACCATCTTCAAAGAAAATAAATGGTTTGAGAGGAGAGTTAAAGAGACTTTTTTTTTTTGTTAGGAAACATAATCCATCTTTGAACAGTAATGGAGGCCTTAAATGTAATTTATCTCCTATTTATAACTCTAGTCTCAGACCTAAATCAAAACAAGGAAAACAATAGTGATAGCCAGTATGCTAATGGTCATGAGAGCACCCATTAGGGGCCTGAACAATTATCCAAAATATGACTCGCACACAGTGCAGTTCAACAGACCTAATTAATAAACAAACAGTATGCAAACAGGTGTTAGTTTCAGTGTAATTGGCTCCTCCCTTCAGATAGATATAAGGCAGTATCCATCAGCGATCTGACTAGAAATGAAGAAGCTGCTTGGATGGGCAGTGAAACGTCTTCACTCCAAAACCTTTTGTCCAGTTGATAGAATAAAATTTTTCTTTTACTATTGGAAGGTTATGCAACTGAACATTATTAATGTAATTTATGTACTCAAACATGCAACAACAATTATTATATTTTCTGTTGTAGTAGATTATCAGACTGATTTGTTTTCATCTTCAGAAAGCTATTAGGCCTTATATCTACCTATCTATCATATATATATATATATATATATATATATATATATATATATATATATATATATATATATATATATGGGGGGGGGGGTACCTGTCCGGCATAAACCTTTGACTGTAGCATGGAAAGAAGACGCATATCTTTTATCTCTTGCATGTTTTAGTTTGTTATCTACAGACAGAATTGAATAATGAATAACAAGTGATAAAGTGACCGTCATCAGACAACAGAAGTCTATTCTTCAATGTTGCACCATAGCCTACAGATGGCGATGTTATCCATCAAACAAGTAGTTTCACAGTCATTTCAACGAAGAAAATGAAACATCGCGAGATTATAGGACAAACTTCAAAATACGCGGGATAAGGGCAGTAAGGGCTACACACGAAGTCTTACTGATTTAGGATAAATCTAATTCTAAATGATACAGCCGCTTAATTATTTTAGACTGTTGCACAGAGCTGTCTTTTGTTGATTCTCGTCTTCTGGGCTTGTGATTTTTGGAGATTTCCTGCCGTCCATGATAACAGTTACCTGAAGTTTACGTCTCGTCCAAATGGATTCAAGCGAAGATTTGTCCGCTCGGGTCCTGTTAAACCACATCCTAAACGTCGAGCCACCCAGGACTCCTCTAACCCGCAGGTATAATGTCATCATGAAAGAAATTAATTTTATATCGCTACAAAACATCAGCAGACCTAAACTGTCCCACTGATAATACAGCTCTCTGAGTTGTTGACCAAAACAAGTTCGATAGCTAATTTGCCACGTACTGTCCGTACATGTTCTGTTCTTTAATTTACCTTAAGGTGATCTAATGTATAAAATATGTGTACATTTCTTCAGTGTTGCAGCCAAAAGCAGTGCTCCCAGGCGCAGTGGTAGAAAAAGCAATGACCCGGGCGCGCACACTCCACAGGGGATGCTGAGGCGAAGTTTGAAAAATAAAATGCGGGAGGTTGGTGCCGAAGTCATTCTAAACCCACCACTCATGCTAGGCTAGCTGATACATCTGTTTTGTTTTTTAGAGTATTTCCAGCAAGGCAATTCCCAGTAAAGGAAGAACTGCATCTACTGTGTTAAAAAGGACTCCAGGTCAACCCTCCATGCTCTTTGATGATGGTGATACACCAAGGCAAATATTCAAGAACATCCTGCTTACTGGTATGAACATTCCATGACTGTCAAAAGACAGGAAATGACTAACATATCTAAAATGATGTTTTTTATTCTCAGAGCCTGTTAAATCCCCTGTAGTTAATGAGCATGTTACGTCACAGGAACAACTACCCAATCAGCCCTCTCCAGACTCCAGTCTACAAAGCAGACAGCCTAGGTGTGTGATGCTTTTGTATTGCAATCCATATTTTTGCAAAATTATCCGGTTAATCTGTATATAATAATACATATGTCTGGCATATTCATTTGAAACTAAACACATGGTGTTTATCCTCAGTATTGAACTCTCAGGACTGGAGCTTTCTGATTTAACTTTTGGTAATATTGAAACCACTGTAAAAAGACTCAATCGAAAGCGGCCCCATTGTAGTCTAAATGTTACTGCATTTGAAAAACGCCTCAAAGGAGAAAAAGGTAAGAACACAAATTAGTGGTGATGTACAGACAGTATATACAATACTTTAGATGATCATGTTTAATTAGAATATGTCAAATGCACGATTTTTCAAAGATGTAGCAGAAGAAGAATCATTAGAAGATCACTCTTCATTATCTTTGTCAAGGTAATCAGCACCTTACCATGGAGCAAATTGCAAAAATGTTTTTTTGGACAAAGTTGTGCATGTAAAAATCTGCTGCCTGTATTGTTAAAGCTCCACATCACTGAGTCTTAAGACGCCTTTTATTGATGTTCGCACGGAGAGAAAGGCTCTACAGAGAAAAGGATCCAACCACAGAAAGTTCTCAGAGGAAGACTTTGGAGCCGCTGTAGATAAAAGAGAAATGGGAAACCACCATGGTCAGTACTTTTTAATATATTTTTGTTAATAAACAATAGTTTTCTTTGTCTCATTGAATTCCATGAATTATGGATGTATATAATATTATATTTTAGGCACAAGTACTTCATCCCCTGGCCAACGTGGTGAAACCTGCTCTGAAGGTTTTACTTTGGGCCTAAGCAAAATCAGTGAACCTGATATTACTACAGATATTGTCCACTGTAATACTGCACTCTATGCCCAAAATGATGGCTTTATGTCAAATTATTCAACACTTGGAACACAAGATAAGCCCACAGTTATGGCATCCCAGATTCAGAGAGACTTGAGGGAGCAGCTGGATATTCCTCAGCAGCCCTATTCATTTCAATTGGAAGAAAATACTATGGCAGAGGTCCATGACCAAATCCAGTCCTTATCAACTCACACTGACATGCCTGAAGTCTCGGGTAAGGATGCACCATGCCTGCCTGAACAGGAGAAAAGTAAAGGAAACCGCACTTTTGATGTTGGTGATCTGGCAGAGTTGGAAAAGTTGGACGGTGTAGATGATCACAACTCTGGGGAGTCCAATTCTCAAACAGGAACAAACAACAATGCTGGAGCAGTGACATCTTCTCAAAGTGGGGATGAAGTAGACATTCAAAGTGAAAATCTTGGTGAGAGTGTGGATGTCAAAGAGCCCAAACAGAAGGATCCTGCAACTGAAGAGCAAAGTCACCAAATTAATGATGAAGAAGCTGTGCATGAAGAAGAGATGCAGTATGAAGAGGAAAATGAGGATGAGGTAGAGAATGAAAAGGATGAAAATGCAGGAAAAGGAAGTGAGGAAGAAGAGGGGGTGGAAGAGGCTGAATCTGATATGGGTGATGTTGAAGAGGGTGGAGAGGAGGCAGATAATGCTGTGGGAGACTTTGAGGATGACAGAATGGTGGAGGCATACTCACAGGAGGATGAAGATGGAAATTCAGGACACATCATTCGAAGAATGGTGTGTACAGATGAAGTGATGCCCATCCAAAATACTGATGCTGATTTTCCAGACAACACTGAAGCTGGTAAGGGCATGCACACATTTCTGCTTCAGAGAATATGCATTTTATTAAAGAAATGTTTCTCTTTTTGCTATATTTTATAGAAAGTTATGATATGGTTGAACCCTCAATTTACAAAGACATTGAAGCTGACCCCACTAAGATTAAGGAAAACACATTTCAGGAAAGCAGTCCATCAGATGAAGTTGAACAGGTGGAATACTCTGGGGGGGAGGAGGAGGAGGAGGAGGAGGGTAATGATGGTATGTTTTAGTTGATGCAGTATTTCACAATTTAATTTCAAACATTTAATGTTTTAATTGCTTCTCCTTACAGATTTCCCTGTTAAGACACCTGCATTTGTCAAACAAAAAAGGAATTTCTTAAATTATGATCCACAGGCTTCGCCTTTTGCTCCCAAGAATATTCAGCCCAGGTAACCCTTGATTTTGATTAGACACAAAAAAAAAAAAACCAAAAAAAACACTTACACACTACTCTTATATACTACTGAAGTTCTTTTTAAATGTGTTTCCAGTGATGCAGGTCCAAAATCTAAACAAAAAGCTCAGAGGAAACCCAGATCTCCAAAGAGTGATCCAAGCCTCCCCAAAAGCTACCTGATGAATGTGTTTAAGCATTTTGCCAAAACAAAAGTCTCGACAGATGTCTATCCTGTTCTAAAAGATGTGTAAGTACTGTTTGAAATGCATTTGAACTTTAAATGTAATTATTTAAATGGTATTTACTAGGTAACACAAGGGTATGTAAATTGTTTTTACAGAATGGACAAGTTTTTTGAGCGTCTAGCAAAAGACTTGGAGGCATATGCTCTACATGCAAGGAGATCCACAATAGATGTTGCAGATTGTGAACTTTTACTAAGAAGGTAGTTACATTCTTTGTGTCTAGTTTATTATACTTTATAATATTTGTAATATTTATTAAAATGTGTTTTTAGACAGGGCCAGGTTAATGATAAGGTTCCAGTGGAAGTTCTCATTGAAAAATATCTTCGCATGGAACAGCGCAAGATTTTGATTCCAGTTGCAACAAGTGGAAATGTGGTTTTTCCTAAAAGAAGATAAATGTTTTCATATTAACGTGTAGAAAGTCTTCCAATTAAGTGACTTTCAAATTGCATGCTCTTTTCATTTTAAATGTATATACTTGTACAAATAATTAAACTCTAAAGTGAAACTCTTATATTGTGCTGTATATTTGGCAAATCATAGTTGCACATCTCATCACAACTAATTTAAAATATTTTTGTTTTTCTCTATAGTTGTACTATCATGGTAAGTTGGAGACAAAGCACTAAAGAGTTGACTGTAAAGATACATAAAGTAAATAAAGGAAAAAACACTTCCTCCGAAGCAGCAGGTGGCGTTTCAAATGTCTACACGGGCTCGGCTCTTCTTACAGCTAACGCTAGCTCCTCAGCTAACAACAACACAAGAGCCCGTATTAGTGTTTTAATTTACCGATTAATAAGGTGAGTTTTTCGCCAATCGAAACTCTGTAACATTATATAAACATGAAAGGCTTCAAATGGCCGTGTAAACAGTTACATGTCCTATAGATTACCGCGCTGGTTGCGATATTTTTTTACCCTTTTTGTTAGGCATAGTGCTAGGTATAGCTTCAAGAAGAGTGCTAGTCGACAAGCTGCTTCCGAGCTATCGAGGTAAACATGAATTACATAACATCTTATACAATTTAGAAATATAAGCCAAGATCACAGTGTACATTTTAAATCCATTTCCATTTGGTATGTGGAAATGTGGCAATATTAAGTCATAATTACGTTGTCGTTTGTCAATATCTTTCATTTGCACCTGTTGTAATTAGTGCTTCACCAAAACCTCCCTGAACATGGTGTAAACTGATGTTTATTATATATGTGTACATAGTGTTGTTAGGTTTTCAACACCGCAGATTATCCCGTTTATCCCCCGGATAAAAGGGCTTTTGGCTAAGGTGAGGGTATAACGTGTGCATGCTGTTCCTATTTTCTATTCAAGAAAGATAACTTGTAAATTGCTCCATATTGTGTTGTATTTTTGATTTTCGCGTATAACATTTTAACGTCACTTTTCACAAGTTCCAGTCTATTAAAAGGTGTGTTGATTGACAGTTTAAATGCCTACTCACTGAGGCGAGAGAAAGTAACTGTTCCCCCTCTTACAGATTGGGTTTACTTTGAATTACTCTTATCTTCTTTAGATTCTCCTATTAATTTTAGACTTTTGCCAAATCAACTGTACTATTCATTAACATAATTGTTGATCTGCAAAATAATATTCTTCAAGAGTCACTCCTGCAATGCAGTGATTACATTAGACCTGTTCATATGACAAATAGATCATTTTGTCAGCTTTTTTTGCACTTTTTGTTGTCTGCACAAGTCATTTTTTCTTTGTTGTCTTATTATTTACATGCAAGTGTCGTTCAGTTCCTCTCTAACCTCTACAAATGTGTATTGCCATTGCACAGGCCGTCAAAGTGCCTCTCTTACAGAAAAAGCTGGTTGAAATTAGTTTTCATTGTTATGAAGCTGAACCATAAGTGAGCATGTTCAATTGGGTTATAAATTAAATATAACATGGCTGTTTGATTTATATAATGTTGTATAATGTAATGTTTACTTCCATTGTCAATAAGGTATATTTGTTCAGACCACAATGATGTACAGTCCTCACACCCATTTTGTTCCACATTTAAATCAGTTTTAAAGATATAAGGGCTTCATTTTGGCAATATATCACATTGTCAACATATCGCCGGCATGTCTCCTCAAGGGCCATCCATATAATCCCTACAACCCAAAGATAAAAACATCCTGTCTCTATTAATAAAAAAAAACAAAACATTGATCCTTTTAGTGTAATTGCCTTATGTTATCTGTTGTCTAACATACTGGCCTTTTTTCTTAGGGGACAAGCAGCTTCCACCTTGGCATGTATTGATGTAGATGAATGTTGAGGTGGAGGGCTGAGTGGAGAGGCAGTATTTCTTTCTATCCTTGTTGCACTGGACACCTGTCACGCTGGCAATGTCAAGAGTCCCGAGTCCCCCTCCCCCTGCGGAAATGTCCAGTGGGCCTGTGGCCGAGAGCTGGTGTTACACTCAGGTATTAAGTGGGATAAACTTAAAATTACTATTGTTGGAATGTGATTTTTTTGTAATATAGTCAGTTCAAGGGCTGTCCTTTTCTGGGTGTGAATCAAGTCATGACAGTTGACAACACAATCTATAATCTATATTTGCTTTAATTTATATTTGTTTTTAAATGTATTTTTAATCATTTTACATTGTTTCAATTTGTATTGTGTACGTATGTATGTACGGCGACCTTGTGAGCCTTGAAAGGCACCTAACAAATAAAATGTATTATTATTATTATTATTATTATGAACACTAATTTATTGAGTGATTCTTGGTCCAGATCAAAGTGGTGAAGTTCTCGTACATGTGGACCATTAACAACTTCAGCTTCTGTCGTGAGGAGATGGGAGAGGTCATCAAGAGCTCTACCTTCTCTTCAGGGGCCAATGACAAACTCAAATGGTATGTTCTTTTCCTTTTAAAACATGTCAAAGTAATTTTTACCTCTGATGATATCGTTAAAACATTGTGAGACTCTAGTATATGGTACATTTTGAAATAAAATGATAATTGGTGAAATAATTGATCCAAATACATTTTGTTTATCAATTCTTCCATCATCAGGTGTTTGCGAGTTAATCCAAAAGGCCTGGATGAGGAGAGTAAGGACTACCTTTCTCTCTATCTGCTGCTGGTCAGCTGTCCCAAGGCTGAGGTCCGAGCCAAGTTCAAGTTTTCCATTTTAAATGCTAAAGGAGAGGAGACAAAAGCTATGGGCAAGTTAGACACCACTGTAATGAAAGAAAACCCAATGTATTTAATTTAAACAAGTTGTGTTTGTTTCCTGCAGAAAGCCAGAGGGCGTATCGCTTTGTCCAAGGGAAAGACTGGGGTTTTAAGAAGTTCATCCGAAGAGACTTTTTGCTCGATGAGGCCAACGGTCTTTTACCAGATGACAAATTGACTCTTTTCTGTGAGGTACAATTGTCAACTAAGTTTGCTTAGATGCACAAGGTAATTACAATGAAATATGTTATTTTCTTTCCCTTGAACTGCCACCTTATCCTGGTGGGGTAGTTTGCGTACCTGAATGATCCTAGGAGCTATGTTGCCCGGGGCATTATGCCCCTGGTAGGGTCTCCTATGGCATACAGGTCCTAGGTGACAAGTCAGACTAGGAACAGTTCCCAATACCGTTACGATGAGAAATATAGCAAGGACTGTGACGTCGCCCGGTATGGTGCAGCTGGGGCCTCACCCTGGAGCCAGGCCTATGGTTGGGGCTCGAATGCGAGCGCCTGGTGGCCAGGCCTTTGTCCTCCTGTGGGCTCACCACCTGCAGAGGGTCTCATAGGGGTTGGGTGCATAGAGGACTGGGCAGCGGTCGAGGATGGGTGTCTCGATGACTGGTGTGGGCTTGCTCATTGCCCCACAGCTCAGCTGTCACGTGCTGGAGTTTTTCCCCCGGTGAATGAGAGGGTGGCGTCCCTGTGCCTTTAGGTCGGGAACAAGGCTCTCACTGTTGTGTCGGCGTATGGGCCGAACAGCAGTGTCATGTACCCAGCCTTCTTTGAGTCCCTGGAAGGGGTACTAGACAGTGCACCTGGGGACTCCATTGTTCTACTGGGGGACTTCAGCGCCCACGCGGGCAACGCCAGTGACACTTGGAGGGGCGTGATCGGGAAGAACGGCCTCCTCGATCTGAACCGAGCGGTGTTTTGTTATTGGACTTCTGTGCTAGTCACAGTTTGTCCATAACAAACACCATGTTCAAGGGTGGACAAAGGTGTCCATCAGTGCATGTGGCACCAGGACACCCTAGGTCGGAGATCGATGATCGACTTTGTCGCCGTGTCACTTGACCTTTGCCTGCGTGTCTTGGACACTCAGGTGAAGAGGGGGGCAGAGCTGTCAACCAATCACCACCTGGCTGTGAGTTAGATCTGCTGGCACAAGAAGAACCTGGACCAGTCTTCAACTCGCGCCTCTGGAAGAGCTTCTCCCATATCCCTGGGGAGGTTGGAGACATAGAGTCTGAGTGGTCCATGTTCTCCACCTCCATTGTTGATTCGGCTGAACGTTGCTGTGGTCGCAAGCAATGTTCCCTCTAATTTTTCATGAGTCTGAGCAAACACACAAACTCCCTGAGCGGTCCCATGGGCCACTGTGAGCAACATCAGACGTGTGCACTGTGGTCATGCTGCATCACATCCATCCAAGTTAAATGGTTTATTAAAAGAATCAAATTACCGCATTTACATTTCTGTTATAAGACTTTCAATTAAGTGCTTTAACCCACTTATACAATGAAAATGACAAAAATCTTGCTCATGACCTGTGTAGTATGTTAATGCTATTGGAAGTATAAATATTTAATTTGAACTATGGCAAAACATGAGCTTCCAACCAAACCAAGACAACTGTAAACTCCAATGTTGAAAACACACTTAACATTTTTATCATAGCTCTGACTTGTATTATGAGTATAAGTTCACTGTGTTAAGCTTTTGCTCTGCACTGAGTGAGATTGTCCTACTGTGTCTGGGAGACAGTCCGTTAACTCTTTTTCAGTAAATGACACGATCATTTTTTACAGCTCATAAACTAGTGACAGTCATATACACACTGAGAGGAATCTGTATCTGCACAGCTGCTCTATTACTGTACATTTATATATCATGTCAAAACACAATATAAAATGTATATTTGTATATAAAATATAGTCAAAACAAGTGGTATGGGCCAAAATAAATATATTTACAAACCACACACACACACACCCCCACACATTTCAAAATGTAAACAAATACACACTGGAGACTGAAAACACACTGTACATGATTGTACAGTGTGACAGTCTGTGATAGTGGGTCAATGGTTAGAGGTTGGAGGATCGAGTCTGTCAACTTCTGTCATTGCGTCCTTAGTTCTGTCATTGTGTCCTTAGGCAAGACACTTCACCCAAGTGGTGTGTGTGTGATGATTGGTGGTGGTTGGGGGGGGCGCAGATTGGCATTAGCTAATGCTAATGATTACGCATATATTTGACCCACAATTACGTCAATAGCAGAATAAACCACGCTTATAAACCGCTCCGGGCCGAGATGCCTCTAGTTTAACTTGTACAAACATCCACAGTGTCCTCGGTCACATACTTCCTTTGTTTTGTCTGTTTCGTCATGTTTAAAATGCAAAACTGCTACAAAACAGTGCGCCCGAGGGCGGGCCGTCGGGACGTTAAGGGGTTAAACACTTAGCATCATTAGCATCATTGGAATCATTAGCATCATTGGAATCATTAGCGAGTTTTCACTCCACATCGGCCACATCGGCTAAGACTCTGGTAGCGGCGCATGATGACATCTGTCAATGACGTTGATAAGATGCGCAAATACGTATGTGAATCACATAATTGGCTGGAGCAGCTCGTCACTGGTCACACTCACTGACTCACACTGAAAAATAGCGCCGAATGAATTGTTGTGTGTTTATTTTATTTTCAATTCTGGTTCGATTTTTTTGTGCACAGCACAGATTTTCTGTGCAATTGTGCACGTGCGCAGCTTGGATGGAACAGTGGTCGTAAGGTTTTTGGTGCCTGTCGCGGTGGCTATCCCCGAACCCGGTGGTGGACGCCGGAAGTAAGGGATGTCGTCAGGCTGAAGGAGTCCTATCAGGCCCTGCTGGCTTGTGGGACTCCTGAAGCAGCCGATAGGCACCATCGGCTGGGAGGAGTTCGGGGAGGCCATGGAGGAGGACTATCAGTCGGCCTCGAAGAAATTCGGGCAAACCATCCGACGCCTCAGGAGGGTGAAGCAGTGCTTAACCAACACTGTTTACAGTGCAGGCAGAGAGCTGCTGACCTCAACTGGGGACGTTGTTGGGCAGTGAAAAGAATACTTTGAGGATCTCCTCAATCCTACTGTCACATCTTCCAGCTCTATACTCTCCATCGGGTCCTCGAAGGCTCATGGGAATTTTCCCAACCACATGTGTTTTCTGGACCTGGAAAAGGCATTCGACCGTGTCCCTCGTGGTGTCCTTTGGGGGTGCTCTGGGAGTATGGGGTCCGGGGCCCTTTGCTAAGGCATGTCCGGTCCCTGTATGACCGGAGCAGGAGCTGTGTTCGCATTGCCGGCAGTAAGTTAAACCTGTTCCCAGTGCTTGTTGGACTGCGCCAGGGCTGCCCTTTGTCACCGGTTCTGTTCATTATATTTATGGACAGAATTTCTAGGCGCAGTCAGGGGCTGGAGGGGGTCTGGTTCAGGAACCACAGGATCTCATCACTGCTGTTTGCAGATGTTGTTGTCCTGATGGCTTCGTCTAGCCAGAACCTGCAACAGGTAATGGGGTAATTTGCAGCCGAGTGTGAAGCGGCTGGGATGAGAATCAGCTCCTCCAAATCTAAGGCCATGGTTCTCGACCGGAAAAAGGTGGTTTGCTCTCTCCGGCTGGCTGGAGAGTCCTTGCCTCAAGTGAAGGAGTACAAGTATCTCGGGGTCTTGTTCACGAGTGAGGGAAGGATGGAGCTTGAGATTGACAGGCGGATCGGTGCAGTGTCTGCAGTGATGCGGTCACTGTATCGGACCGTTGTGGTAAAGAAGGAGCTGAGGCGAAAGGCAAAGCTCTCGATTTACCGGTCAATCTACGTTCCTACCCTCACCTATGGTCATGAGCTCTGGGTAATGACCGAAAGGACAAGATCGCGGATACAAGCGGTCGAAATGAGTTTCCTCCGCAGGGTGGCTGGGCGCTTCCTTAGAAAGGAGCTCTGTCACACAGGAGGAGTTCGGAGTAGAGCCGCTGCTCCTCCATGTCGAGAGGAGCCAGTTTGAGGTAGCTCGGGCATCTGTTCCAGATGCCTCCTGGACGCCTCCCTAATGAGGTGTTCCAGTCACGTCCCACTGGGAGGAGGCCCCGGGGAAGACCCAGGACACGCTGGAGGCTATGTCTCTCGGCTGCCCTGAGAAAGCCTCGGGATCCTCCCGGAAGAGCTGGAGGAAATGTGTGTGGAGAGGGAAGTCTGGGCCTCCCTGCTGAAACTGCTGCCTCTGCGACCTCGGCCCCGGATAAAGAGGAAGAAAATGGATGGATGGAAACATGTTATTTTATCTATTGTTCCACCTCGGTCTTGTTTTGAAAATTAACAATTTCTTCAACAAAACTGTCTATTTCCAGGTGAGTGTGGTGCAGGACTCCGTCAACATATCAGGCCAGAACACAATGAACATGGTGAAGGTGCCTGACTGCCGGTTAGCAGACGAGCTGGGAGGCCTGTGGGAGAACTCGCGTTTCACAGACTGCTCCCTTTGTGTAGCTGGACAGGAGTTTCAGGCCCACAAAGCCATTTTGGCAGGTACAGACATGAGCACAACACACCCCTTATGCAATAGCTTTGTTTTTGTAACACCGATTGAAAGGTTATTGATTATGAAATTTGCAATTGTTGTCCGTAAGTTGTCCCTCACTAAAATGTGGTTCACCTTCACTGTTTCGCAGATTTTTTTGGTGCAATTTTGCATTCTTTTTTACAACGTATGTGTTCTGTGTCCTTATTGGCTAAGGGACTGTAGACCATTGTCAATCTCCTCCGTGCCATGTCTCCTGTACAGTACAGAATGTGTTCAGCCAAATTTACATAAATGTTCGATCGCAGTGTGACTCTGAAGTGCTGTATGTTTGCAAGTTTTCTCCCTGACAAAACCTACGATGTCGATGAAATGTTTTGCACCGACAAAGGCACCTACAAAGGTTTGAACTTTGAGAGTGTTTAAACAAGAGAGAAATGTGAGAAAATGTTAATTCCTGTGTGAGAAAAGTGTGTGGTGAGGGGTTTTACAGCCTTAAAACATATATAATACAGCTGTCCCTGGTTCACCTTTTGTGGCCTTGCTGTTTCAGAGATTTTTTTCATGCAATTTTGCATGCTTTTTTTTAACATTGTATGAATGCGGGGACTGTAGACCATTGTGAATCAATCATCAGTCTCCTCGGTGCCGTGTCTCCTGTACAGTACAGAATGTGTTCAGCCAAATTTACATAAATGTTTGATCGCAGTGTGACTCTGAAGTGCTGTATGTTTGCAAGTTTTCTCCCTGACAAACCCACAATGTCTACACCGACAAAGGCATCTGTGGTTGCAGCCTTAAAACGTATATAATAATTGTAAAAAATAAAGCTGACTACTTCATGGATTTCACCTATTGCGGGTTATTTTAAGAACATAACCCCCGCAATAAACAAGGGACCAATGTATGGACACCTGTCCATACATTGGTCCCAAAATTTAAAAAATCCAGCTGCAATTTTTATCTCCAAAATGCTTGTATTTGGTCTG
Source organism: Periophthalmus magnuspinnatus (assembly GCF_009829125.3). NCBI lineage: Eukaryota > Metazoa > Chordata > Actinopteri > Gobiiformes > Gobiidae > Periophthalmus > Periophthalmus magnuspinnatus. The sequence goes on from NC_047144.1 coordinate 7,369,169, forward strand.
TTTTTATGATGATTAAGATTATCTTATGTGTTTTACAGCACGCTCACCAGTGTTCAGTGCGATGTTTGAACACGAGATGGAAGAGAGCAAGAAGGTATCAAACATTTTGACAAAAAAATTCTAATATGATGAAGAGACTGGGATTATGTATTATATTTCTATCTTTTAGAACCGTGTGGAGATCAATGATGTGGAGCCAGAGGTCTTCAAAGAGATGATGTGCTTCATTTACACAGACAAGGCTCCAAACTTGGACAAGATGGCGGATGATCTACTTGCAGCAGCTGATAAGGTAACACAAGTTATCTCAATATAATCTTGCGGCAATATGGCTTGGCAATATGTGCATTTTTGTTTGGGCATATCAACTTTTGGATTTTTTCACACTTTGTCTCACGTTACCCACTCTTCTTTCTGACTCCAAATGGCACTTATGCACCCTGAAGAAGCAGTGCAGAAACGTATTGGTGAATTTTTAAAACTTACAGCCATGTACACATAAAGCTTTCTTAATCATCACCATCAAGAGTGCCTTGAAGTTCTTTGCCTACATTTTCCATGTTAATGGCATCATCTACCTATTTTGACAGACTCATTATTCACTTCTATTCACATAACATAATTTTTTTCAACAAAAGGGCCCGTGCAACCCTTGTGACCACGGAAGGGCACTTCACAGTGGGAGAGCTGCATATCAACCTTAGCTTTATATGTAATTCAATATTTACAGTGTCTTGTTGGGGATAAATGTTTGCAGCCCATTGTAACTTTGCTGGGGCCGCTGGAGAGTCATTTTTACAGATAGAATTTTAAGCCACACATCATTTTGTCCAGCTCATCAAAATACACAGATGCTACATTGGGTTTGTTTGAATCCGACAATGTTTGTCAAAGTTAGAGAAATCTTTATGTTTTCAAAATGGCTGTTTCATTAAGAGCTCATCATGATCACACCCTGAGACTTATGTAAATTATTTTTAACAACTTTTGACCCCATATATGTCCTGATGGTGCTGCCTCAGTTTGGAGTTCATCGGATAAAAACCCTAGACCGAGTTTGTTAAAGTATGAGTGCTAGATTTTGGACATCTGTATAATTAATTTCAAAATGAATTCAAATTACATCTGTGCAGGGGGGCTATTTTTAAAGATAGAAGTTTAAGTAGCATATCATTATGTCCAGTTCATTAAAATACACAAACACCACATTAGGAAGTTTTAATCTGAAAACATTTGCAAAGCTTCAAGGGATTTTTTTACTTTCAAAATGGCCGCTTTGTTAAGAGCTGATCATGACCACACCCTGAGACTTATACAAATTCTTGGCTTTTTGGTTCAGAATCTCAAAAAGCCTGTCTGTACCAAATTTCCTTCGTCTATACAGAATATTTGGCCCTATTTTATCTTTGTAAGGGCTGCTGGAGGGACTTTTTTAAAGATTCAAATCTAATTCACACATCATTATGTCCAGTTCATCACAATACACAAAAGCTACATTGGGTTCATTTTTCCAAGAGTTACAGGTATTTTTAAGATTTCGAAATGGCTTTTTCATTAAGAGCTTGTTATGACCATATCCTCGAGCTTATGTAAATTCTTTGAACAACTTGTGATCCCAGATATGTCCTGATGATGCCTTTGGACGTCTCAAGTTTGACCCAATATGGCTGATGTCCTGTGTGGTTTAAGTCAGGGCCATAATATACTTTTTTCCTCTATCTCAAGATACTCTATGTACCTGCCAAGTTTTATGTGCCCACAATGAAAAAATAGGCTCCAATCTTGTAATGTATTTAAATTTTCCAGAGGGCACCATCGAGCCATCCTGCAAAGTACATTCTAGGCAATGCTATGTAACTTAAATTTGAGTCGATCTCTAATTTTGTGCCGATTTTCGGGGTTTTTTGAGCAATTTTTCTTTCACTCAGGAAGGATTAAGTTGGCGGAAAGGAAGAATAATAATAATTTTTTTCTTCAATTTTTTATGCCTAAACGATAAAAGTTAGAATGAAGTTATGAAGAGCCTCTCTGTAAATTCTTTCTCACGTCCATGACTAATAGTCCATAGACAAATGGCTTTGGAATTTTTTTTAATGAAATTTGAATTTTTTAACAAAAATTTCCATTTAGTTGAAAAAAATTGCTATGACCATGATCAACATTTTATTTAAAATATAACTGGTAACCCTTTATTACCCTTGGGGTTTGTGTCTTCTTGCCAAGTTTGAAGTGTTTCTTTTATGAAAACTGTTGGAGGAGATGTCAAAAGATTACAGTGAGTGTCAAGTGTGGGTCGCCCAGGCCTTTCTGTGTGGAGTTTTTCATGTTTCTCCCCATGTCTGGATGGGTTTCCTCCAGGTACTCCTGTTTCCCCCATCAACCAAAACATGAACGCCCTTCGAGACAACTGTTGTTGTGATTTTGGGCGTTACAAAAATAAATGAATTGAATTGAGTGATTTTGTCAATATCGGGTTTGATCCAATATGGCTGACTTCCTGTGGGGTTTAAGGTGGGGCCATAATGTAATTTTTTACATCTCCTGACATGACCTATTTTTGATGCCAAGTTTAATTTGTCTACAATGACATTTTTCTGGTCCCAGTTCTCATTGGTGCCATGTAAATCAATTTTTGATGTGCTGTTACTTAGCCGTCTTTCATTATTTTTTTTCAGGGGCTTCACTCAAAATTAGAGCTCACTGAACTCTAATTTTAGCTACCACTTATTTGTCTATACATGATTGTTCACTGCTTGATTTTTGTGGTTTTCTCCAAAATTGTACAAATACAATAGGGCTCTTGCACAAGTGCGAGGTGTACAAGTCGCTGACTCGCCCTCCTCGCACATTTGTGCTCGGGCTTAATTATGAAATGGCTATAAAAAGTGTTGACTAGTATTTTGTGTGTTCTCCAGTATGCTCTTGAGAGACTGAAGGTGATGTGTGAGGATGCTCTGTGCACCAGTCTCTCGGTGGATAACGCTGCAGAAATCCTGATCCTGGCCGATCTGCACAGTGCCGACCAGCTCAAAACACAAGCTGTCGACTTCATCAACTAGTAAGAACATCAATATCCATGATATTGTTTTCAAGCAGACATACACTCAGAAGCATTGGTTGACAAATGGTTCTTAAGGTACAATACTAGTCTGGATGACTAGATCTACTTTGATGGTCAGCTGGAGTGAGGTGGGTGGGTGGCACCACTACAAGCCATTTGGTAATTTCATACATCAGAAAAAGTTGTTTTGATGCATATCTGTTACACAAAGTTGGTGTTAGTAGTGTTTGCTGGTGGTGTAGTGGTTTAAAGCATCGCAAATAACTTGGTTGTTCACATTTGGCCGTGATGGCTACAACCATTTGCCAAATATCTCTACCCTCTCTTCACGCCATCTGTCATGTCCTTATAATGAACCCCTAAATCTTTCTTTTCTTTTTTAGCCATGCTGCCGAGGTGATGGAGACTGCAGGTTGGAAGTCCATGGTGGCATCCCATCCTCACCTTGTTGCTGAAGCTTACCGCTCACTTGCCTCAGCGCAGTGCCCCTTTCTGGGGCCCCCTCGAAAGCGACTCAAACAGTCGTAACCTCTCCTCACCCTGACTCTGAAACTCATACACATAAATACACAAACCCTCCCTCAACACAGGAATAACCTCTGCCCTTGCTGTTACCTACCACACTACCTACAGCCTGTTATCGAACTGCCCTTCTGTCCCACCCGAATCTGCTGTATTTAGTTTCCTCTGAGGACATAGGGAAAAGGACAAGGGGGAGATGGAGGAAAGGAACAGTTTGGACTTGTTTGTGGTTTACAAAAATACACAACCACCCTCCACTTCACTCCTCAGCTGTCTGAGATTGTGCTCTTGTACATGTTTAAACCTAAAATCCTGTGACATCAAATGCTACTTCCTGTTGGGGATCTGGATTCTGTATAGGAGGATGAACTTTTATCAATTGCAATGGGGGCCAACTGTTTGGGTATTCCGCTGCCCTCCAATGGTAAGCGTGGATTAATCAAGTCTTATTTCCTGCCCGTTTTGTGTGATGTTGAAGAATAAGAACTTAAGTTAACTTGGGTGTTTGTTGAACTGCAAAAAAAATTAAGTGAGCCTGTTAGTTATACAGAACTTGAAGCCCCCGCTGAAGACAACCAAGGGCTATAATCAACCTGAAGAAGAGGGACAAAATCATTTAATTTTCCCAAAGAAAGTTGGGAAACATTGCACTAAAGTCACAGGTCACTCAGTATCAACCCCTACCAGCAGTCAAGTAGAAATACACAAGCACAGTGTCATGGACTAAAGACCAGTTAAATGACCAATAACAAGTTCCCTTTAAGATTTCTCAACAAGCATATGTGTGTAATCCATTTATTCTCTGCATTAAACAACATCACTTTTTAAATCGTTAAGATAATTACAGTAAATGGGACACAGAAAAGGGCAATGCACAAGTGGATGTTGCTGTTAAACATGTGTATTTTATGTCTGGATTTGTCTTCATCCCTTCAAGTAATGTCCAAGATGTCAATTTATAACATATAAAAACTTTATTCAAATTGACATTAATATTCAAACAAACATGTTAACTTTAATTTAAATCTCAAATTTGCAGTTTCTTTTCAGACGTGTCATGTATATTTTTTCCATAGAAATTTGTACAGACACAAGTGATTTTGAAGTTGTGTGTAAACAATAGTATTTTCAACAGTTCAAATGTTTTCTTTACAGACTTGAAGCCTGAGGGAAACTCTGATCATGAGTGAACACGTTTTAATGTTCATAGTTAACAGAACTTGAAAATGGCCACACAGGCCCAACATTAAATCAGTTTGAAAGTTATTGTTTGGTGGAAAATGGTAATTGATAGAAGGAATACTTGATGTTTCTTTCCTGTAGATATTGATAATTATGAAAAGACAATTAGTTATTGCCATTTTTGTTCTCAAAACAATAAACCACAGCTATTTTGTATTTAAAAGCATCTGTCTTTTTGCTTGTTTTTATTGAATCAGTAATAGTGATATATCAAGGAAAAATAACTTGTATATGAATAAATGTGTATATATATATATATATATATATATATATATATATATATATATATATATAGCAGTCCAAGCAGAGACTCCCAGACTTCCCTTAGCCCAGACATGTCCTTCAGCTCCAAGGCATTCCCAGGCCAGCCAAGAGACATATTCCCTCCAGCGTGTTCTGAGTCTTTCCCGGGACCTCCTCCCGTGGGACATGCCCGGAACACTTCCCTAGGCAGGTGCCCAGGAGGCATCCTGAGCAGATGCCCGAACCACCTCAGCTGGCTCCTCTTGACGAGCAGAAGCAGCGGCTCTACTCTGAGCTCTTCCCGTGTGACTGAGCTCCTCACACTATCTCTAAGGGAGCACGGATCACGGATGCTCCCTGCTTGTATCCGTGACCTTGTCCTTTCGGTCATTACCCAGAGCTCGTGACCATATTTTATTTACTTATTTATTTACTTGACAGGGACAGTACATTGAAAACATTGCCACCAAATAGGTCACCAATGATCATGTACATAAGGCTTGTAGCCACAGGTTAATTTGCAGCTCCCGTCCCTGGTTAGGCTTTTAAAGGATAGAAAACAACAAAAATAACACACAGATACAGGACAAAAAACAAAACAAGAACATTAAAAGCATTGGTCCCCCTTTCCCTACTATATCCAGCTTTAGTGTTCACATTTCTGATTGTCTTTAAGCCACTTTTTTACTTTTGTGGAAAAAGTCTAATGTCCGTCTGTGACTTGAACTCCAGAGGCAAAGAGTTCCATAGATGTGAAGCCTTCACTGAAAATGCTGTTTGACCTAGAGCTGTACGGCACCTCCTCACTCTGCAGCTCCCACTCACAGCAGCTCGAGTCCGTACACCTTCAGTGCTATAAGTCTGAATATGTTTATAGGTGAGGTTAGGAACGTAGATTGACCGGTAAATCGAGAGCTTTGCCTTTTGACTCAGCTCCTTCTTTACCACAACAGTCCGATACAGTGACCGCATCACTGCAGACGCTGCACCGATCCGCCTGTCACGCTCCATCCTTCCCTCACTCCCTAAATCCCGATATACTTGAACTTCTCCACTTGGGGCAGAAACTCTCCACCTTCCCGGAGCCACCTTTTCCGGTCGAGAACCATGGCCTCGGATTTGGAGAAGCTGATTCTCAACCCAGCTGATTCACACTCGGCTGCAAAACCGCCCCAGTGCCTGCTGTAGGTCTTGGCTCGATGAAGCCATCAGGACAACATCATCTGCAGCGATGAGATGCTGTGGTTCCCGAACCAGACCCCCTCCGGCCCCTGACTTTACCTAGAAATTCTGTCCATAAATATAATGAACAGAACCGGTGACAAAGGGCAGCCCTGGCGGAGTCCAACAAGCACTGGGAACAGGTCTGACTTACTGCCGGCAATGCAAACACAGCTCCTGCTCTGGTCATACAGGGACCGGACAGCCCTTAGGAAAGGGCCCCAGACCCCATACTCCCAGAGCACCCCCCAAAGGACACCATGGTCGAATGCCTTCTCCAGATCCACAAAGCACATGTGGTTGGGCAAACTCCCATGAACCCTCAAGCACCCGATGGAGAGTGTAGAGCTGATCCAGTGTTCTGCGACCAGGACGAAAATCGCACTGCTCCTCCTGAATCCAAGGTTCGACTACCGGACGGATTCTCCTCTTCAGTACCGCACCTTTACCAGGAAGGCTGAGGAGTGTGATTTCCCTGTAACACACCCTCCAGTCCCCCTTCTTTTATAGATGGACCACCACCCCTGTCTGCCAGTCCAGAGGTACCGTACCGTAAGCACTGCTTCAGCAACACTGAGGCGTTGGACGGTTTGCCAGAATTTCTTTGAAGCTGTCCGATAGTCCTCCTCCATGGTCTCCCTGAACTCCTCTCAACCCCAAGTTATTGCCTCCGCGACATCACGAGCCGCAGCACGCTTGGTCTGGTGGTACTAGTCAGCAGCCTCAGGAGTCGCACAAGCCAACAAGGCTCAATAGGATTCCTTCTTCAGCCTGACGGCATCCCTTACTTCCGTTCTCCACCACCAGATTCGGGGGTTGCCCGTGCAACAAGCACCACAGACCTTACGACCACAGCTATGAGTGGCCGCGCTGGCAATAGAGGCAGAGAACTTGGCCACGCTTGGCCTGCCAGGTCCAACTCACCACCAGGTAGTGATTGGTTGACAGCTCTGCCCTCCTCTTCACCCAAGTGTCCAAGACACGTGGCCGGAGGTCAGATGACACAACAACAAAGTCGATCATCAACCTCCGACCTAGGGTGTCCTGGTGCCACGGGCACTGATGGGCTGAGCTGTGGAGCAATAAGCAAGCCCACACCAGCTCATCGCCTCTCCCTGCGGGCAACGCCAGAGAAATGGACAGTCCAGCCTCTCTCAAGGAATTAGGTTCCAGAGCCCAAGCTGTGCATGGAGGTGAGGCCAACTATATCTAGCCGGTAACACTCAAGGAGCTCCTGCTCTTTCCCCCCCAGTGAGGTGACATTCCGTGTTCTCAGAGCTAGTCTTCATGTCCAGAGATCCGGTCGCCGAGGCCCCTGCCTTTGACTGCCGCCCATGTTCCAGCCCCATGTTTCCAGTGCTTCAGGTATGGGCCAAATATATATATAT
>NC_047144.1:9481845-9651845 GCF_009829125.3 Periophthalmus magnuspinnatus
GGCGTGGCGAGACCCCTCCACCCTGAAGAATACATCTTTGACTTCCTCCTTGACGATCTCTCCATTAGTCTATCCCTGAGGAGGCTCATCTGGAGGACCCCTCTGTCCTTCAACAATGACCTGTATATCACCTTCCACTACCAGCAGGTACAATTGGTTCTCCTCTGTCCACACTCACTCCCAGGGTGTACTCCCCTGTACACAGTGGCCATCAGTGGATACTGTAAATGTCTATGTACACTCTGTATTGCAGTTGTTGGAGCAGTACCTGAAACAGCAGATGCCTCTGGGCTCTGGAGGGGTACAGCAGATGGCAGAACTGGCTGCTCTGCAGAGATTAGCCGATGAGTTCCACAGTGCTCCATCACTGTGAGTCACAAGTTTGACTTCATTCTGCTTTTGGTGTTTTTGTTTAAACCCTCCTAGCACTATGGAAATCTCTTGCAAGAAAAAAACATTGTTAACCACTGTTTGTGTAAGAATTCATCAGGACTCTATATTTTCTTGATATTCACCTCTGTCAGAGCGGAGCTGAGGCAGTATTTGCCCTCCCACGAGGCTGGGGGACATCTGGAGGAAATCCTCTCTCTCTGTATGAGGCAGATGTCACAACTGCAGGGTCTCAGTCCTCAGGAAGCCAAGATCCAGTTCATCGGTAGGTTTTGTTGCTGTACTGTTTTACATTTGATCTAATTATTATAGTGTAACTAAAAGGTAAATATTTACATTGTGAATAAATCATGATTGCATAGTACATAATTAATTTCCACTCTCTACAGACTGATCTTGTTTATGTTTTTATAGACTTTATGATTTCTCAGCCCCTGTTTGGCTCCAGCCTGTTCTGGGCTGAGAAGGTGAGCCAGCGTGGTGTTCCCTCTCCCTGTATCATCAGCATCAGTCAGGATGGAGTGAAGCTCATTCATCCCAAAACCCAGGTACTCCCAATAAGACACTTCTCAATAAAACATCATATTTTGAGTATTAATGTCTTGTATGTCATGAACAGGAGCAAGTGTTCCACATCACCCTAGAGGACATACAGGCCATGCGGACTGTTCGCCCAAAGAAGCTGGGCAAAGTTCCAGGAGTGGAGATTGATTATGGAAATCCAGTCCGGCCAAAGAAATTCTCAGTTCAAACCAAGCAGGTACTGTCCTGTAGTGGTAAGACAGTGGATTAGTGTGAGAACATTTTAGTGATGCTCGAGGATGATAATAATAATAATAATAATAATAATAATAATAATAATAATAATAATAATAATAATAATAAAGTGTAAACTGATTATTAGTAAATCAATAATTTAAATGTGTCAGATTTCATTATAGGAACAGTTCCATTGTATTGCAGGTTATTTTTGTTTAAGATTTTTGTTGCATTATATTTTGATAATCATAATGTATTTTCTCTATCCTAGGCTAAGGAGCTGTGCCACATCCTGGCCCTGGTGATTAAAGAGCTGGTGCATCCTCCAGTCAGCAGCTCTGTCTCCAACCACTAGCTTATGCCAAAGCATAGTATTCAAGGACTTCTGTGAATCTGATATTAATCATTTATTGTTTACATTTTGCACGATTATGAAAATAAATAATACCAAACTAATTTTTATAGAAAATCAAACTTGAGATCAAACCAATACACCAAATATGTCATTATCTATGTCTGTATCACTGAATATTTAATTGTAATTTGAAAACAATTGTCTTATTAATTATGTAATATAAATGATGACACTTTGCATTCAATTTAATTTTTGTAAAAAATGTTTAAAAACTTGATCTACAGTAGTTATTTATATTGTATTGACTCAGTGATATGATGAGGTTATATATGAAGTTGTTCAAAAACCAAAAGGGTACATTTATTTAGTAAAATTAATGCTCAAATACATTAGAGAAAAATAAACCACAAACGCACAAAAAGACCAGATTTAACACTAAATAACACCTACATAAATGTGGCGGCACTTTAATTGCCAGTGATCCCAAGTAAGTCTGGTGTTTTTTTGTTGTTGTTTTTTTTTTACTCAGTTCTGTATGCGGCAGGTGTTAGGTAGGGTTGTCCATATTGTATGCTTCCTAATCACTGTCTAGATACTTCTATGAATGGTCTGTGGTTAATTCTGTGCACAGAAGTACTACATACATAATCTTATATTTCTAGGGAAGAAGTCAAGCTCATGGGCCATTGTTTTCACTTGCTATATTTTCATAATTCACTTGCTATATTTTCATAATTCTCATCAATAAATTGTCATAAAATAAAAAAGCATCTTAAGCGTTGTGTGCTCGGAATTGTTTAACAGAAAATTGCCCCAGACATCTTGGAGAGAAATCTGTTCACCTTTAAATTAAAAACTGAAGTTTCCTGTTTCAAAACAGAGCCGTAGAGAGACAGACGTTCGCCCACTGTAGGATTGACCAATCAGATGTCAGAGTGTTCCGCGGTGTCCAATCACAAGTCACTCCGTCCGCTTCCAGGCAGAACGTCTCTCAATATGGCCGCAGCTCGGTAGTAAACCTGCGGAACTACCTGGATTATCTTAATAAAACGTATTTTACAAGCTCATTTGGCACTGGATTGTAACTTCGAGGTAAGTGTATTGAGAATATCGTTTGTGTGCTCATAAACTCTTGGAAATGGCGGGCATGGGCGTGCTTTGGTCGAACTGTGGTAGAAGCATCTGCCTTTGACGTGAAGGAGACGCCTGTGTTCTGACGGTACAGCAACGGCTAAATTATTGACGGTGATTTAAAACAAGTGGACCACGATTGTTATTTTATCATACACACGTGAGCTTTGTGGCATGTAGTTGACCTCTTGTCTGTGACTATGTTGGAGCTACACACGGGTCAGTAAACAATATCACAGTATATGGCCGTTCAATCTTCAGCTTGACTTTTTTTTAATTTCAACTTTCAGTTTTATTAAACCTTCATGTCTACTCTTGTCAGATATGGCGTCAGATTTTAACAAATGTGGTAATATAATCAAGAAACTGCTTGGAAATATTACATAATATTCTGGGTCATAATTTAGTGCCATGTAGTACAGCATTACATTTTTTTTGCACCAAAATGCACTTGTAACCAGTTTCCTTAACTAAGTCTCAAACATTGACCACATGATACACTGCATACTACAGACTCACTATCTTACAAATCCATTGAACTCTCAATGTCTAGATAAGGTAAACCTATAATAGTGTTTAATATGAGATTACAATGTTACTAGAAAGTGCCAGATCTATTCTTAGTTGTTGTCCAGTGTAGTGTGAGACTGAGTTTAGCTGCCTGGGCAGGGATTAACAGACTTAATCTATCTGTAGTAGTCTGCTCCTGATTTAGTGCTGCCTCCCACACATGGGTAGTAGTAAACTAAGTAAAGATCACAAGGGATGGACTCATGTATTTAAGCATGCTTTATTCTTTCTGATGTGGATGGTCCTCGTTGAATCTTGTGGTTGGCTGTATGAGGGGCAGAGTGCTGTGGCCCTGGCCAATACAAAATGCTGACTTGTCTTGTGTTTTGTGCCAGGGGAAGTTGCCTATGTGGTCAGAGTGAGAGGATCTGCTGTCAGGAGTTTTATGTCCAAACAAAGAGTGACCCATGAGGACCTGAGGTCCCTTTTATGATATTTTGAATTCTTGCATCAAGTATCCGACTGTTTTTTAGAACCTAAGCCATACACCATGAATGGAACTGTGCTTTCAATGGTCAGTTGTTGAAAATGACCTGTACTTTCGAAAAGCTTATTTAATTTTCACCGCAGTACAGTCTATGTTTATTGATAAGTTACATAACCCCTTTGCAGAGTAACAGTTTAGGGTGTCATGGATAAGATTGTTGACCTTCAAGATTGTATGGGCTACAACAAGACAATTAGATCGCAAATACTTTTCTCAATGGAAATCAATTTGGATTCCAAGACCTTGCAATAGGCCTACATTATACATTTGTTTGTCCAGGATTACTCTTGAACAATTCACAGAAGTCTTCCCACCTCCATGTTCAACAGCAAAGCCCTTGGAGATTTTCACAATTTCCTTATGTTTGCAGGCAGAATATCTATACCATCATATTATAACCATGTTTGATTTCCACAGGTTTAATCTGAATCACCATGAGAAGCAGCCGATAGTTGTACTGTGTACTCTCCAGCCTGGAGAGGACCCTGGGAAGTACCACCCCTCCTGTCTGTCCCGGGACAGCCTGGACACATTCGTTTCCCCCCGGGCCCAGAGTGGTGCCGAACTGACGGGGCCACACCTGCTGGGCGTGACTCCTGTGGGGCGGAGCATGCTGAGCAGCTGTGGTTACTATGGAGACGCAGGATAAGCAGCAGGTAGTGGGGGGGTTGTTTAGTGCACGGTGTTTGAGCAGAGTCTCTGAAGAGTTTACTTTCAATGTCTTCCTTCATTACATTTAATTGTGTTATGATCAGTAGTTACCCCATAGCTGGTTGCTCTGAAAGGCCACTGTTCAACTGCACTGACCGTTTGCTCCCTGTAGTAATCAGTGGTTCGAGGTTTAACTCAGAGTTGACAGAAAAAGTTGTACCTTAACTACAACACACATTTTTCCAGTGTGGGATTGTTTGGACAGTCAGATTATAAGTTACTCCACAGGTTTACAGAAGAATGAAGGGTTTCCATCTTAATGGATTTCTATGCTGACAGTTTAAGTGTTTTTATATCACCATATGTTTCAAGCCTGTACTAGAATGGGCCTCTTGCCCTCCTTCATTTCTCCCCATTTTTAGTATTTCAAAAACATTCATCATTCTTATTGGTAACAAATATACATTGCTTTGTTGTGATCTGCTTTGTGGTTGTGTTTGTGTCTTTGTTTTATTTTGGATGGATATATTTATAACTACTGCCCCTAGAATGTTTGTATGATCTCAGAGAGCATGAACCTGGACCGTGGGAAAAGGGTTGCTCTCACTGACTGGACTTTGCGGACCAGTCTGCTTTAGTCAGTTGGCTGTTAGAATTCAAGAGTTTATTTACAATTATATTTTGAGGCATTCTTTTAGTTGAACTGCTGTTTTCCTCCAAAATCCCAGTTAGTTATTTTATATACTGATAAAGAATACCCACAGTTTGAATTGTAATTCAAATGTACTAGTGATGTGATTATGAACATATTTTAAGCTTGTTGTGACTGTGTTGTTTTCAGGGGGAGGATGCTGTTCCTCTGGGCCTGTCCACAGGGCAGGCTCTGGGGAAGCTCCGGGACCAGCTCACAGCTCTCTTAGAGCAGCACCAGAGGGCCACGCACCGACACTCATCTGTTCTGGTACAAACTGCTATAAACTAGTCTGCTGTTGCTCCATAAGTGACCCAATTCAGTCTGTCAATTTAGTATTTTAATTTGTATTACAGTATGCCCATAATAAAAGTCAGAAGGGAAAATTGATGCATTTGTTTTGTACTCAAATAGGATCGACTGACAAACAGCTTCCTGTTTCATGGGAACCGTCACTCCTGCCTGCACTGGCCTGGTGTGGCCCTCTCTCTGTTGGTTATAGTGGGGTTCCTCTGTTGTCATGGCAGCCAACCCAAGGGCAGGTCAGTTCACCCACAATGACAGACCATATGACTACTGATTTGTATATCTCAAATTTGAAGGTATTGGTGATGTTTTTTTTTTTTTGTACCTTACCTCATTTATCTAATGTGGATAACCCTAGTAATTGCTAACCTTGCGCAGCAGCGCAGGTTGTATTGTTCACAAAATTACCGCAATCCATTTTGGCAGGGAAGCAAAACAAACAAACAAACAAACCGAAACAAACAAAGCAATGTTGACAAACCGTGCATCATCTTGCAGTACTTGTTTGAACTGAATTGTATGGCTAACTGATAGCGTTCAGGACGGTCAGAGTGCTACAGATATCTGGTGTTAATCAGGTTAAGTAGTTGCCTCTATATTAATCATGTATATCAGTGCTTCTAGCAACTTCCATCAAGTCTTAGTAGTCCTCTTTGACTATGATCTGTTTACTGTTAGAATAAATATATTTTGCTGTTGTGTCTTATTCTTGTCTCTGATTCACATGCATCCACAGTTCTGGAGTGGAATTGTCCAACGCTGCTGCTCTCCTGCTCCTCCTGCTGGTGAACCTGCTGCTGGTCAGGCGACAGCAGAGGCTCCAGAGGACGGAGATGGTCGGCCGCCTCAGAGCTATCATAGGCCAGCTCAATGGTAAGTCTCTCCCTCATATTTACAGAAAGACATTGGTTGCTATGGCGACACATTATTTATTGTTGAATGTCATTTTTAAGTTGAATTTAGGACACTATAACATTTATTCTCTCTATGTAATTTTAAATTACATGTGATGCGTGTCAACTATAAACTAATTAGATAATAATTATGCTCAACTACATAGTAAAAATAATTGTAATTACTGCTTCTGTTTTAGATTACCTGTCTGCTTGTATGGGTGATGTTCGCTGGGCTACATCCATGTACCCGGACCTTTACACCCCGACCTCTCCATCTTGGTCCCTCCACTGGACCTACAGAGACTCCCAGCTTGTCAACTGTCCTGTAAGCCTGCTGGTGGAAGGAGACATCATCGCCTTGAGACCAGGACAGGAGGCTTTTGCTTCTCTTAGAGGGATCAAGGTACATCTACATCATGTTACTTATATTTTACCAGAAAAATATACATTCATACCTTAATGAATTTTGTGATGGGTAAAAACTGTACTTAATTAATATAACAATATTTACAGTGTTTACGTGGCATGGTCTAATTGTATTGTTCAAAATGCTGCAATAGAAGCTAGTAGTGCATTTAGTTATTTTTGTTTGTGCTTTATCTGGACTGAGATTGGCATCAACTATTGTATCACATGCACACCTTCACCCTTTGTACAGGCGTATAAAAAAGTGTATTGCTGTTGATACTGAAAGTGATCATGACCCTATTATTATGTTATTTTCTCTTCAGGATGATGAGCACATTGTCTTGGAGCCTGGAGACCTCTTTCCCCCATTCTCTCCCCCTCCCTCCCCCCAGGCCACAGACAAGAGAGGGCCCCAGAGTCCCCAGCACCACCGGCTCTTCAGGGTGGTTCGGACACCTGTGCTGGACACGGTCAAGTAAGTTTCAAAATGTACAAAATTTAAGACGGACGTCAAGGAAATCTATGGAACATCAAACAAGTACAAATGTCTGCCAAAAATGTGGCTCTAACTTACAAGTATTATCTTATCCATTATCTTAGTCCCTCCATTCGCACCTATCCAGGTATTCTTTGATGTGACTGTAGAATGGGTCAGGAGTGGTTTTGGGGCTAAAAGATTTGGTCCACTTCGAGTTCTCCGTGCATGTAAACGCAGCCACTGTTTTCAGAAATGGCCTGGAGTTGGCGCAGTCTCGACCGGTTACTGTGCTGGATAATGAACGCTTCACTGTGCAGTCAGTCATCACCAAGTTAGTGTGCCCCGTGGTGTTGGTGAGAACCCTCCGTATACTTTTAACTTTTTGATATTTAAATTTTATTGTTTTATGAACTCTTTCCTCTGTGCTCTCTCCTCAGACTGCCTTTTTAATTGTCAACACTATCCGATATTTTTGTGATGCTCCCAGTCTTACACCTCTATGCTACAACTTCTTTCAGCTCCAGGTAAGGTGTCGTCATAAATTGCTGCTTTTACAGGTTCATCTATTGGTTTCAGAATGATAAAAAGCTAATACAGTTGCTATAGCAATTAAGAATCCAAAACAAATTATCTTTTGAATGGCACTATTGAACAGGAAGCTTGAAACCATTGAATTCTTTAGATATATGTATTGATCTGTGCTTTCAGCTGATGGGAGTCCTGCCCATTCTACCGCTGCTCTTCCCGGTCATGTGGGTCCTGGTAAATGCATTTGGAGAGGCACGAGTCCTGGCCGAGTTCAGCAAAGCATCTCCAGCTGGCCTGGTAGGAACACACAAAGATCTGTTGTCCTTCTAATAAAAAAATACATCACAACATCTGACTCTAAACTACATGCATTACTCTTTCAGATGACTACAGTCAGACTCTGACCTAGTAATTGATTAGTTCTGATGGCTAGTGCAGAGTAATTGCCAAAATCTAAACTGTACATGGTATTCTTAATCAAATGTACAGTATCTCTCCAAAGTCATTGAACAGGAGGAGAGTTGATTTCAGCATTTCCATTCAACACTTTGGTCACACAGTGATATATTTGTTTTTTGGGAACTGAAGTGAAATAAAGGATTACTTCAGTTGGACAAAAATGTGTCATTTAAAGGGGAAAGTGCATGTGTGCAAGTGGCTGTGTTGTCCTAACTGAAATAACCTGCATCACAGTTTGAACAAACATGCAAGGAGTAGACTTTTTCTTCATAGTCATGTTTAGAGTTAAAATAATGTTAACAGCCTTATCAGTCTAAACCTCAAATAGGATAAGCTGTACGTGCCTCCTGTGTGCCTTAACCTACTGTGTTTTTGCCCCAGCTTGCTAAGTTTTCTGAGGACACACTAAGCAGCTACACCGAAGTGGTTTCCTCTCAGGTATAACTTTCACTGTCTCGCTAGCCTCCTCCTCCACCTGCTCCACCTGACCCTTTTCTCACTGCTGCCTCTCTCCTGTGGACACTCGCACACATGGCTTTGCTTACCGACAGCAGGAAGACCTAATGGATATCTAATACTTATGATCATAAATAATAAATATGATGTGGTACTCTCTGTTAGAGTCTCATCTTGACTTAAAATCCTGTTGCATGGCTTGTCCTCTTCACTGCTTGTTTCTGGTTTGTCACCAATGTCATTGATGTTATTGGTTCCATTTTACAAGAACCTTCCTCATTTCTCCCAGCATTCACTCATCAAATGTGCAACCCCAGATCCAGCCTCTGTTTCTCTTGTATTTATAGTAATTTGTTAAGGCATTGAATGGTACATTGCCTACTTCCTTTTCTTGTATGGATACAATTTTCCTTCTAATAATTTGACTGCCTTGTTTGTGATTTAATAAAAACAAGAACATTTCTACAGCAGTTTCAGCAATTTCAACAGCAGTATTGTGTATTGCATGATGAACTCCTCCTCCTCCTGTCATTCCCCACATGGGCAGTCCATGTTAATCTTTGTCTCATGTATGCCAGAGTAAAAGCTAAAATACCACTGTATATATCATATAACTGGTTTTATTTTCCGATAAATGTTGATTGAATTGAAACCAACAATCAGGAAAATCTCAATGAATAACATTTTGATTTTATTTTTTTTTTTTTTTAAGAAATGTATTGCTTTCCATATGCAAGGATTTCTCATGTTTGTAATTGGTGCCATTTGGTTGTGTATCAGGATTATTATTATTATTATTATGTACATGTTTTATGTGCAGGAGATGCTGCGTTGTGTGTGGAGGCACCTGATTGGAGTATTGAAGGGAGACTCTCAGACACTGTGCTACACCTCGAGCCTTCTGCACACGCTGGGCTCTGTCACTGTAAGTTTACCATTAACATGCCTCGTTTTAATATGATTGAAGACAAATTGAATTAATTTCTATTGAATTTTCTTTTCTAATTATTTGTATTTAAAATATGCTGTTTTTGTCCTTTTTGCATTGTTTTATAACAAAAATAAAATAGAAAACAAAAAATTTAAAAAGAACAATAACAGAGGGTTCAAAAGAAAATTTCAAAGAATGACAACTCAAACTTGGCACTCAAAAGTCAGACTTGTCTATAGCATACATTTAAAAAAAAAGTCAACTGTTATGCCTTTTGTGTATAGGTTCTATGCTGTGTGGATAAGCAAGGTATCCTGTCGTGGCCAAACCCTAGCCCAGAGACGGTGCTCTTTTTCAGTGGGAGAGTGGAGCCTCCACACAACAGTCAGGATGACCTCAGGGATGACATGTCAGTCAACTCCTTCTGCAGGATGGACACAGAAGATGACCAAGATGAGGTTGATGACAAAGCATTAAAGCCTCTTTCTGTAATCTACCAAACCCAAATGACCTCTGACGTTTGTTGTCATAGGCCCAGGAGGGAGAGGCACTACTGTGTCAGCCTGGAGAGTCCCAAGTGGATGTTGTGGAGCCTAGTGAAATGTCACAAGATACTGCCCCATCCACAGAGAACCTCAGACCTTGGAAAAGTGCACAGTCCACACGCACTCGGACCAAACACCACTCTGGGTCTAACGTGAGCTTCAGCCATGACACAGAGGGAGGGGAGGATGACCAAGGACAGGTGAGAAGAAGACTCATTTTCAATCGCACAGCACATACATTAATAGTTTAACTAATTATATAGAGTCTGGAGCGGCATTAGCTCAATAAGGTCATTGTTTCCAAATCTGTATTATTTGGTGTAATGGTCTTAATTAGAGAGGTGATTGTAATTGTAGACCTACATATTGGGTTATTCTTTGTCTTTTAGGAGTTTGTGTTGGGATGCCCTGAGGCTGAGGCAGACGACTTTGTGTGTGACTACCACCTGGAGATGCTGAGCCTGTCCCAGGACCAACAGAACCCTGCTAGTATCCAGTTTGATGACCTGTCCTGGCAGTGTCACCTGCCTTCTCTCAAACCTCTGGGTCTGAACATCATGTTAAACCTGTGTAATGCCAGTGTCACACATCAACTCTGCAAATTCTCTGACCACTTGTCCAACCTGGCCCTTCAGGAGAGCCACGGCACCGTGCAGCCTGTGTGCGTGCCGTGGGGTTTGTGTGAGCTCTCTCGACTCATAGGTAAGAATGTTTATAATAATTTTTATAATTTTGTTCTATTGTAAATGTGTTCTATATGCTTTTTTCAGTTCATAGATAAAAAATGGCATGTGGAAACCGAAGATGCAAAATTGACTGCATTGTTCTTCCATAGGTGTCCTGTAAATGTGTGACTTCTTACATATACTGAATATACAGAATGTTCTATACACAGGGTTCACCCCAGGTGCACGGGAGCTGTTTAAACAGGAGAACCACCTGGCTCTGTACCAGCTGCCTTCAGGAGAAAAGACTAAGGAACTTGCTTCTCGTCGACTGCATTACTTCATCAAACGCCATCCTCCCCTCTCTCACCTCATCTCTCTGTTTGTGCGGGACTCCTCCTCCAGTGAGTTATTAAAAAATTCACAGCGTCACACTCCACTCTAAATGTTACTAACCAAGGACGTTATTCATAAAACCTTTGAATACAATCTATGTAAGCACATAGTACAAGTACATTTTAAATGTATTTAAACAATTCAGGTAAAACATGTAGTTTTTGTGTCTTATGCAGATCATGTCCAGATGCTCTCCCATGGATCAGCTGACCTCATTCTGGAGGCCTGCACAGACTTCTGGGACGGGACAGACATTTACCCCCTCTCGGGCTCAGACCGGTACAATCCATGCCACCAAGGACAACAGTTCAAATATTATTGTTTGTGTTATTGTTTTAAATGCTTTTCTTTAATGTTTTGCAGAAAGAAAGTTCTGGACTTCTACCAGCGTGCCTGTCTGTCCGGTTATTGCTCAGCCTTTGCCTATAAGCCCATGCAGGTGTCCCTGTCCAGTCAGCTCAATGGAAAATGTGTGGAGCTCGCTCCAGGGCCCTGTGTGTTCTCTGGGCTGGAGCTGCCCTCCACTACCCCCCTCAAACATGGCTCCTGCCGGAACAGCTGGAGTTCAGACGGTACGTACGATGCACACATAAAGCCGCTCATTCAACTGTGACCTCTGCACATCTGGGTAAATACACATTTTTTATTTGTTGCCCTGTACTTTAACTTGTGTAATATTAATATTTCAATCCAAGCTAATTTAAAACAGATGACACTTATTTGAAAAAGTGAAAGTAGTTGGGGCACACTTCTGGCTCCATTGACTTTGGCTCCATTTCAGTTTCTATTGAAAAACTGTCACCATTCTCCCTGTAATTGCTGTTGTCAGGGTCATCATTTTGGTCTTAAATGTTCTTATTAATCTGTGCTACATGATCGTGGAGTTTCTTTTTGTTTATTTTGTCCATAAATCAAGATATGAACATTAATAATAGACCAATGAGGTGCCTTCTTTCTGTGAGGTTGTTAGGGTTAGCAACAGCTTTGACTGACAGCAGCCCACTCCTTGCTAAACCAGCCGTGCAGGCAGGAAAGGGGCGTTACCTTCAACACCCTTGCTCCAGATTGGCTCTTTGGAGCAGATCTCCATATTTGGAATTTCAACTGCGAGTATCAACCAAATTCACCCCTATAACCACTAGCCTCAATGAACTTCATTTGGCTGGACCCGAATGCTGTGGGTGACGATGTCACAATCCTTTTGTCCACTTATTTATACAGTCTATGGTTGGAATAGACAAATAAAACAAATGTTCTGAATCCTGTTTTGTTTTCATCTCTGTCCCATGCGCAGAGGGCATTGGGGAGGGGGCAGAGAGAGAGGACTGTGTACAGGCCCTCAGCGGTCAGATCTTCATTGGAATGGTGTCCTCACAGTTTCAGGCCAGACTGGATACGGTCAGACTCATCGATGCTTTGGTCACTGCATGTATCCGCTTTGTCTACTTTTCAATGGAGGATGAACTGCGCAGCAAAGTGAGCAGACTACACAGCGAAATAGTACTGTTGTTGCTTACCTTTAATTGATGGTTGTCACTACATACAGAAAAATAAAAATACAATTATTAACAGTAGATTTATATAGCTATTTGTGGATTGTTTAAATTACCTCATCAGATATTCATGATAGTTATGGTTCAGACGAGTTCTGTATACAGGAATGAGTGTGTGAGTAGTGTGCATGGGTACACTTGCCTTAAAGTTCAATTATGATTAAAAAAGGGAGTAAGTTCGTATCAGACAAAAGTATTGATCATACAAGATATTATGCAGTATTAACAATATTGGTGTTAAACATAGGATTATATATGAATGTAAATGTAATATAACAATTAATGGCATACTGTAATAAAGAAGTACTTTTGTGTTCAGGTATTTGCAGAGAAGATGGGTTTGGAGACAGGCTGGAACTGTCACATCTCGCTGACGCCAAATGGAGACAGTCCATGTGATGGAGCTCCCTCCAGCCCCAGCCACGGCTCTCTCCACGAGGACCTACAACAAGGTACCACCTAATTTACGGGGGGTGAGGTTTATAAGCCTCCCAGATGTCCAAAAAACAAAGGCTTATGATAAATCACAATTTAGGCATTTGCTAAGATGGGCCACAGGCTAGCAGGTGCCATCATTGGTTATTAAAATAGGCTCATCTGAGACCACAACAAAGGCTGCTGCAGGTTCTGCACTAACAGGGCGCTGAAACATCACATGAAATGTATGTGTAAACAGCTATTGTTTACATTTTGTTTACAGGCTAGGGCTATTGAGCCACACTGTGCACTGTGCCTTACATAGCATATTAATTCAGTTCTTAATGGGTGCTTAATATGCTTCTAGTTTCAGTGTACTTAGCTCCTCCCTTTTGATAGATATAACACAGTTTCCACCAGCCATCTGACCAGAACTGAAGAAGTGGCTTGGATGAGCAGGGAAACATCTTCTCTCCTACAACTTTTAGTCCAATTGACAGATTATACTTTTAGCTTTTACTTTTTATCATGTGAAATATTTTATTGCTTTCATTCACAATATGTTGTTGTAATGTGTTGTTTTGAAATGGGTTTAATGAAATGTCATACTATACATCAATGCCTCATCAGTACATTGAAATGTGTATATTGTGAAGTTATGTCAAAGACTGAAGTGTCATGTTGATTTCTCAGATTCTCGTGATGAAGCTGAGGGTCCTCTTCTGCCTGAGGAAGAGGCTCACTCAGACATGGTCAGTTTCCAGCCCACAGACAGCGATGTGCCCAGCTTCCTGGAGGACTGCAATAGGGTAACACTCATACAGTATTTGTCTAAAATATTTCACATGCTCCCTTGGGTTCTGTGCAAAATCCTTGGAGGATAGGTCAAATGCAGATAATGAATGGGGGATTAATAAAGTATACCTTAACCTTAACCCTACTGTGTTTTCAGGCCAAACTACCTCGTGGTATCCACCAGGTTCGCCCGCACCTGAAAAACATTGATAATGTGCCTCTGTTGGTGCCACTCTTCACAGACTGCACCCCTGACAGTGAGTTCCACAGCTTAAACTCTGAAGCTCATGTTCACTTTGTTAAATAATTGCTCCACCTTTTCTCTCAGCCATGTGTGAGATGATGAAGATCATGCAGGAGAACAGGGAGGTCACGTGCTGTCTGGGCAGCTCCGCCAACTTCCGCAACAGCCGCCTCTTCCTTCAGAGTGACCTCAGGTCTGGTACAGAGCTACATTTAAGTATTTAAAAATGCACACTTCAAACACTATTTAATGAAAATAATAATATAGCTATTCTGTGTCCAAACAATATAAAGTATACATTGTGCGTCTTCATGAGTAGTTTGTTGCAGGAGTTATCATATGAATTTGATACTGTAAACAAATTATATGTTGGGCCTTTGTGTGAACAGCATATCGTTGGACCCTCTGTACCCATCACAGTGCTCATGGGAGACTTTTGGTTATGCCACTGGAGGGGGGTTCAGTGGGGAGCTGGAGGGCCTGTCCCCTCTAAGGCTGTCGGGGCAGCTCAACAGTCTGGGCTGTTCTGTCAGCTTCCATCGGGGGGAGAGTGTCAGCATGGTCCGTCTCATTGAGCAGGTATGGGAGCTTAGGCCTGGAATGAGTCTTTGATTACATTAGATTTAGTTTTAATCTCCTTGTGTTTATGTGTTGTTTTTTTCTTTTTTAGGCAAGGCACACCACCTATGGCATCCGCAAGTGCTTTCTCTTCCTCCTGCAGTGTCAACTCAGTCTTGTTATCATCCAGGTATTTGTTAGATTTTTGTGTGAAATCTGTTATATTGTAAGTGCAATGATGATGATTTGTTAAATAACCGTATATATGTGTAGTTTTTAGCATGCCTGGCCCAGCTGCCTCCCCCAGTTAATACCACTGATATCCTGTGGGTGTCGTGCTTTAGCTGTCCACTGCTCAGGT
The DNA here is from genome assembly GCF_009829125.3 of Periophthalmus magnuspinnatus. Taxonomy (NCBI): domain Eukaryota; kingdom Metazoa; phylum Chordata; class Actinopteri; order Gobiiformes; family Gobiidae; genus Periophthalmus; species Periophthalmus magnuspinnatus. The sequence goes on from NC_047144.1 coordinate 9,496,876, forward strand.
ATGCTCATTTCAATTCTGATTGCACTAGGCATACAATATAACTCCCAAACCATCACAATGCACAGTATATTGTAATTTTTCACATCTTAAATTCTTAATCACTGTACATTATCATTATGCCATCTTGCTTGATCTAGTTGAAGTTTTGTGTTTCATTAATAATTAAATGATATATTTATGTGAGGGTTATTGTTGTATAATGGATGATATTGTAATAGTCTACATAGTTTTTACACTGTTACCAAACAGTGTAGTTATGCTAATTGTGTGGTCTGTGGCAGCGTGTCTCTTTTGGGCAAACCTCCCGACAGTTCAGTGATGACTGTAGCCACCGGAAAAAACCTCAATGCCATCCCGAAGAAGGTATAGAGCCAAAATACATATAATCTGTGTGTTTAATGTTATCATTACTATTATTCAATGTGTTGTGGGCAGACTCAGAACTACTTTTTAGGCTGTTTCCTACTGAAGTTTGGCCTTTCGGTGTGTGCCTGTCTGCTGGCCTTCGGCTTCACTCTGCAGGAGGTCTGTAGCATCAGTAATATGGGGCTCCTAGACAACAGCACTGCCAACTGTTCCTCCATCTTCACAGTGAGGTATCAGCACATCATCTTTATAATTCAAAAAAAGTTAAAACACTTGGATACCTAGACAGTTGCATACATGTTGCAGACATCATCGTGCACAGCATTGCAATGAAACCCTCCTGAACGACTGAGGGATTACAGATATAATTTGTACTTCATGATCCATATTATTACACAGACCTTAAGACTTTCAAATGATTTGTTACACACCTTTTAAAGAGGTTTAACATTCACATTAATCATTAGTTATTAAATGATTTAATTTATTATTCTGAACCAGCTCTTCTGCTGAGGCTCCTGACTGGTTTGGGCAGCTGTCGAGCAGTCTGCTACTGACTCAGAAGGTGATGGCAGCCTTCCTGGTGTTACACACTGGTAATGGTCTTACCTCACACTTACTTTATGTGTATTTGCTTTTTGTTCTGGTTTGACTGGATATCTCTTGTTCTCAGTGGTAATTTCGCTGAGCTACGTGCATCGCTCTCAGTCTCTGTGGAGGAAGAGTCCGTTCAGTAATACCTGGTGGTGCCTGACTGTTCCTGTGGTGTAAGTCACATTCCTACTCAGTTGATGCTTGCTTTTGGCTAAAACCTTTACCCAGATGTTTTATCAAATATCTCTGCAGCCTTAGATGAAATATGATTTGTCTGTGTTTGCAGTTTGCTTAGTCAGATGGTGCAAGCTACAGTGGATTACCAGTTATGGCGAGACCAGGGCAGCCTCCTGGACTTCAAACTGCAGGATATCCCACTGTTAGCCTGGCTGCTGATGTCTCTGTCCCCTCTGCTGGTGGTAGTAGTCAACGAGGCCGTCAAAATGCATGAAATACGGTATACACAGACACACACGTCTTGAAAGACACATGACAGCATTTATACATGCCAACATGTTTATAAGTTGCCTAGACAATGTATGGTACGGCTAAACTGTAAATTCTATCTTTATCAAGCCATGTGTATATAACTATATTAATAATTTTGATTTTTATTTGACTAAAGTAAAATAAGACAATGGCAGCATTATTATCATAAAAGTGTGAACAGTTCATTAATATTGCTTAATCTGTTTTTCAGTGTGAGAGTGCGATACCAGAAGAGGCAGAAGCTGCAGTTTGAGACTAAACTGGGCATGAACTCTCCTTTTTAAGTTTGGTTCTGAAAAAACGGCCAAGAAACAGAACACTAACGACCAGCCAAGCCATCAACCAAATGTTCACTATAGAGAACTATAGAGAACTATAGATGACTGCAATATTTGTCCAAAGGGTGGTGGAAAAATATATAATTATTTATCTAAATAGTTTTAAAGGCATGAAGAATGTTTTATGAAGAGTATCATTGTGTCTGTACATTGTTGCATGGTCCTTAACACTCCAGAAAAAGCTGCACCACTTTTTATTTAAATAATTAATTATTTGATTATAATTTTATGAAATACTTTAAACAATATATAAGAATGTGTGTGGCTTTTTTGGGGTTAACAAAGCAACATTGTAAAGTCAATAAAGAAATGTTTAAGTTTTGTATCTCTTGTTAAAATTGTGTTCCTACCCTGCCAGTTGTAAACACATTTGCTCCCAACAATGCTGCATGAGATTCAGTCCCTTTCAGTCTTGAACAAGGGATCTACTGATATCCATTGTTTTTATCTGCTCATAGACAACAACAAAAGACATCAAAGTATATTTTGTATTTTCTTAAAATGGTTTTAAAATGTTCGGCTTGATTCTGTCCAGTTAATGTGAATAAATTTAATTTTAGCTACATGTTTGCGGTGTTGTGTGCCTGCATCAAAATCTACTTGGCAGGCCAACTCTTTTTTTGAGCCAATCTTATTTTTTCACATCCGGTTTAGTTGCTGCTTCCGTGTAGCGCGCGCGTGTTGAGCTTGACAGTAGTGACAGCTTCACTTGAGATTGGAAGGGTAAGCGCTGTAAGTGTGCTTTGCTCATTTTATATTTTATTTTTAAGCTGGTATTAACAATCTTACCTCTATGTTATCCATGTGTTATGATTTTCCGTACGTGACAGCCATGTTCAGATTAGTTAGTTTGAAACGCCGTTCTATTTGTTGTCTTCTGCTAACGGCGTAGCTTTAGCTTGATGCCCACTGTAGCAAACGTTCTCCTTTGCGTCAAGCTACTTCACTTGTGTTTTGAAATCTAAACTGCAACCCCGGACCATTTGATAAATAATTCATAGAGATGTAATGGTGTGGTGTAATGTTTGGACAAAATGTGTGCTCAAACTGGTAGCCCCAGTCATTGGATTAGATTTGTTTGGAGTGTTATTGTCAGATAATTGGCAAAGTAGTTCAGATGTTTTGTATATCCCAAAGCTGATTTGGATTTGCCTAAGGTGTGTTCTTGTTCTGCATGACCTGTCCCAGCCTCAGCCTCTCACTCTCTTGTAATAGTCCAGCTAAAGCGCAGACTGTGGAGGTCCCTGATGGAGGTGGGAGTCTCACAGTCGCACGTGTTTGTCTGCCCCGGTCCCAAAGAGTTTGTGTCCAAGTGAGAGCCCTCTGCATGGTGCGGTCTCTGTCTCTTTGTACAGCAGCATGGCGTCCATCAATAAAGCAATTTTTACTCTTTGTTTACATTGATATGCATAAGAAAAGCCGAGAGATGTAGGTTACAACAAAAGAGATCCAAAAAATAAAGTTTGCAGCATGTAGCAGACAGTATTCAGAAGAATACAGCCATCACGTTAATAAATAACAAATGTATTACATTAATTTCAGAACTACATTAATGGGACAGAAGTGTTTACATTTTATTTTTGTATTTATCTGATCAAATTGGGGCTTTACTAGCACCATGACAATCACGCCATGGAGCTTTGCCTGAGCTTGTCTCTGGGGAGTTGTGAGGGTTCATCTTTTACTGGTTGGAGAAGACTGTATTTGTTGTATTTCAGGTGGAGCGCCCTGTTGTGTGCCCAGCGCATCATGGATGCCATCAGAGATGGGCCCCATGGCCTGAGCTCAGGGAAAGTGGTGGCTCTGGCAGCAGGTCTATCTGTCGGGGCCACAGTGGGATACATGCTGTACCGCCACCTCAGCAGTGGCAGTGAGTGAAGGGGACACAGACAAATTACATGAGTTTTCCAATGATTATATAGCCTTCATTTCATTCTGAGCAGGCCAAGAGGCAGACATTGAAGTGTCAAAGATGGTTCTCCCTGTAGAAGTTTACAGGAACATCTCAAGATATCAGGCCGCCTTTTTAGATGTGGTGAGTAGCAGACCCCCCTCCTTTTCAGACAGCATTAATTGTTATAGATCTATGCACACAACGTGCTGCACCAGAACCCTGTTTAGTAGTTTATGGGGTGTGCTTTCAGGTCACTCAGAAGTCTGGAGCCCACGTGAGGGTCATGTCCGACACAGTTTCTTCCGGCTCTAAGAGTGAGGTGTGCTTCGTGCTGCAGGGGTCCAAGGAGCAGGTGCTCCTGGCCCGCTGTGTGCTGGAGAACCTGGTCACAGACTGCGAACCTGTGTCTGAGACGATGGAAGTGCCTCAGACTGCATTTGGGCGCATCATTGGTAACATCATAGCAAAATTATGTCGACTGGACAAAGCAAAGTTTTTGAAGTGTATGTTTTGCCACTCAAGGACCTGGAAAAAAAACCAAAAAACTCTTAAAACTTTGCATTGTTCAAACTGACATAATTTAGCCTTTGAGCTGAGTTTTGGCTCAGATCACTTTTACTGGTGTGGAGCGGTTGATGGGTACAGTACAGATGAAAATGGGTGAACATACCAACAATTCACCTTGACACTAGTTAGTCAATTAACAATCAAGCATTATGTCAGAACCTAAACTTATTTTTATTAATTTTGAATGACTGAATAATGATCATATATCAAGGTGCTAACTTTTTGCTACTAATCATTATACCACTATAAAAAACAAAAACAGTATTATTTTTTCAAAATAGTTACATTGAGGCAAACAATTTAAAAAAATCGAAATAAATTAATAGAATGGTTACCAAGGCTAAAAGACAATTTCAAACAGTTATTGAGCAGTACTTAACATGTAGGTATTTTGTGTGTCTCCTTCTGTTCAGGGCGTGGGGGAGAGAGTTTAAAACTTATCACCAGAACCACAGGAGCTAAAGTGGCATGCTCCAAGGAAAGAGCTCAGGGTCCTGGTGCTAAAGGAAGTGTCACCATCACAGGAAGCAGACAGGAGGTCCAGCAGGCCAAGGTCTCCACACACAACATACACAACATCTCATGTAACTAGTTTTTGGTGTGATTTGTTGTTTATTACCTTGTCACTTGTGTGTGTTTTATAGACACTTGTTTTAGAAAAAGTGAAGGAGGATCTCTTGGTGAGGACAAAGATTTGTCAGTCATCAGCCCAGCGTCACAAACGCCGCCTTCAGCCCAAAGTTGGTGAAGGTGAGGAGACTGCGGCTCTAATGGGCCTCAACAATAACAGTGTGGTGAGCGGGCCGGAGAAACACCAGTCTGAGACCTGTGGGACAACAGGGGAGATGGAGTCAGATGATCTGCAGAGCTCCTGCTCTGACCACAGTCTGTCCTCTGAATCCCTCACCCAAATCTCCAAGTTTGAAAGTGAGTGGCAGTTGCTGAAAGTCAGCAGACTTTCTTTTAATAAGTCGTTTTTGATCAGTATTACAATGTAATATGTTTGAAATATGAAATGATGATCCACGAGTCCCTAGATCATAACTGTAACATCATAGGAGCATAATAAAAGAGCATAAATCCCATGCCCCTGTAATTTTTAATGCATATTAAATTGTATCACATTGTCAGTCCCCAGTCCAGACCTGAGCTTCCAACCTGATGAACACTTGGAGGTCTATGTGTCAGCTTCCGAAAACCCCAACCACTTCTGGATCCAGATCCTGGGCGTACGGTCTCTACAACTGGATAAACTCATCGAAGAGATGAACCGCTACTACAGCAATGGAAATCCATCTGTAAGAAAATCAACCGCTTTATAATGGGAATACCTGTTGGCTCTATGTCTATTATTCCTCATATGGTCATGTGTAGGAGCAGAGGGTTGAGGGCGTTGTGATAGGGGACATTGTTGCTGCTCCGTATCAGGACCATGGGACTTGGAACAGAGCCAGGGTTCTTGGGGCACTGCCTTCTGGACTGGTGGACCTGTACTATGTGGACTTTGGAGACAACGGAGAGCTTCCCCGGGACAGCCTGCGTCGCATGAGGTACCATTAATAATTTTATTACATTTGGAAATCTACACATACCGTTGTGCCATGAGCCTGCCTGGCAGTTCAGATTTGATGTTTTGTGTGGTACTAGCATTGAGCCATAGATTTATAATTAAATGGACTTCTCTAAACAAAAAAAAACTCAGGATTGCAAATGATAATGATGTCCCTTTCACTGGCCAAAAGTATACTAACAGAAAAGGAATATGTTTTTCATTTTGTCCAACATTTTGTTATTACTTAGAGATGAAAGAATAAATGTTGAATGTGTTGCATTCGCTTTTCAGGAGTGACTTCCTCAGCTTACCTTTCCAAGCTATTGAGTGTAACTTGGCTGGTGTAAGACCAAAAGGTATGGTATTTTAGCAAGAGAAACTCTGTTTTTAAAACTATACAGACATAGACATAGTTTTTTGCCTGTGTTCAGGTGACTCCTGGTCTGAGGCTGCCCTGGATGACTTTGAGAGGCTGACACACTGTGCTCTTTGGCGCCCTCTGCAGGCCAAACTGTGCAGTTACTCTCACTCTGAGGTCTCCTCATGGCCCAGTGTCAAGCTCTACGACTGCACAGAGGGAAAGGTAAGCTCAGGTCATTCTTTTTGGCCACATCTTAGAGCTTGTGTATTGTTCTTACTGGCTCTTTGTCATATATTCTGATTGCAGACTGTAGATATTGGGGAAGAGCTTGTTCGACTTGGTCATGCCATAAGTTTTAATGAAATGAACGGGAAGATTCCAGGTGACAATTTTGACTGTCTGCAAAAAATGCTGGTGAGTGTTGAAGGTTATGATTGGTACAACATTATATTACCGAGGTTACACAACACAATACATTTACTCCTGAGTTTTGACTTTTTGTTTTTTTCCTGTAACCTCTGCAGAATGATGTGGTTGGTGCATCCTCAGAGCTAAGTCTCTCCTGCATCAGTTTATCAGGTGATGCTGCAAGTATAAATACGAAATGTAGCATAACTTGTTTTTTTCAAACAGGATCCACATTGTAATAGTAACTATTACTAAACATACGTTTAATCCTGTTTTAGTTGCTGCACAATACTGTGTGTTGTTTGACATTGATTTTTGTCATTACTTTCTTCAGAAGCTCCATCAATCTCAGGAAGTGTTGAAGATGTCAATGAGCTACTTTGAGTCCTGCTGAAGGTAATGTTTATATACTCTTCATTCACACAAAATAAAGGAACATTTCCAAATCAGATTAAATTTAAAATCGGATACCATTCATATGGGGAATCAACACTAAAATGGAAAAGTTTTGATGTCTACATTGATGAAAACAGAAACCGTTAATTCAACGCTGGAAAAACTGGAAAAAGCATAATCAAAAGAATTGGAAAGACTATAACAGACTAGATCTTCAGTGGTTTGTAGGCTCCTATATGTGCTTCTCTGTAAGCTTTATAATGCCAAGGTCTGCTGTTGCAGACCTTGGCATTATAAAGGTCTGCAGGAGCAGACCTTGGCTGATTTAACACTTGAGTAGTGTTCCTTTATTGTTTGTGAAGAGTATATGTGCATTTTATTTGTGTGTATTTTACTCTAGCTCTGACATTATGCTCCTCAGGATTCGGAACCCAACAATTCCTCAACGTCCAAGCCTTATCTGCTCAACTCTTCCAGCCATATTCATACTAGCCCTGTTTAGTCAAGAACTGTATCAATTTTTGAGTGTTTTTTTAAGTTGTTCAGTTTGAATCAATGCAGTTTCGTTGCGACAATGTTACAGAGAATGTGCCAGTATTAGTGTTATTAAGAAGCACTGTGATATGTTAGATATTTATGGGTGGTGGCTAACCATACCTTTATTTTCATTTTCTTGTTTGTGAATATGCAAAGATGTATAGACATTCAAAAGCCCTTCTAAATATTTTTGAAACAGCATCTCTTGAATGTTGTCCTCTAAAAATGTTCAGTATTAAAATGTAAATTTATTGTCTTTAGCTAGGGACAAAGATATATGATCAGTTGCACTATATTAAATAAATCATTTATTTTATGTGAAATGTTTATCAAAGTAGTTCTTATAGCTCTCACCTATTAGGTGGTGGATTAGTTCATTTAAAGTTAATGTGTAATTGGTTAGTATTTGTTAGATTCTTGATTTTAGCAAAATATATAAACAAAAACGATCACTTTTCCTACAGCTGTACGTTTGCAAAGACAGCCCTCAACAGGTCATTCATTCATTGACGATGGGACCACTGTTGTGTTTCTGTAGCGCTCTGTGACCTCCATTCTTGATCCACCAATCACACGAAAGTAGGTTACGTACGCACATGCGCACAAGTGCCGTAATTTGTTGATATCCTGCTCTGTACTACTCATTTAAGATTTAAACATTCTATAGCTAATAATACAGCCAACTATATGGGGTGCGGTTTGTGGTGCATGGCATATATAATCTGAATGTTGCCTATATGAAGGGCTGATGGAAGACACACGGGATTTGGTGAGTGAAAAAGAAATGTAAAGGGCCGCAGAGCTTCTCTACGGGATTTGCTTAGGCTAGCGCTCCTCCTTTGTTGTTATCTTTTTAAGGAAACAAGCTAACATCCCAGTTAAATATGAAGCGCCCCATGACATGTATTCAGTAACAAAATCCATAACAAGATCTCAAAATGTGCACGTCTCTAACTAGTATATTGCAACATATTGCTGCCATGTATCTGCTATTGAAAACAAGAAAAACAGGTTTCCGCTAGCACGATGCTAACGTTAGCTGCAGCTATTTTTATATGATCGGCCAGCTTAACATTTTAGCGCTTTTCTTCTGAAGTATTTACTGTGCAGATTCATTCAACATATTTCACGCTGTCATTTTCATTTTCAAGCATGCATTTCCTGCTCACATCACCTGCTATTCTCAAAGAAGGAAGTGTGCGAGCTGTAAACAATACTACACTGTCAACCACAACTGACACATCTCAAGACCTTTATCTGATGTTTTTACTTCATCTTTACAGCTTTCATTTAAAGCAAGACTATGTTGTCAAAATGTCCCAATAAAATGTCCAAATTTCCCAATTTTATACATTTTATTGAGTCACGCGTTCCCTGATTGTTTACCATATTATTAATACAATTGTGTATAATTTTGCAATGCAAAAGTTGTATAGCCTCTTACTACTACCACTACATTTAAAATAACAGACCTTACATGTAGCATACTTGCAGTGGTGTGTACTGTGTCTTCAGAAAGTATTCTCTGTCCTTCCATTTTCTTGCATTATGTTGTGGCTACATACTAACCCTCAAAGTAATTTTATTTCCATTATTCTACACTTATTGGGCTATAAAACAGGATTTTGGAGTGTTTTCAAAGAATGAAAAATACAATTTCTTACCATATCTTAATAACATACAATTTATTGTAAACATGTTCTTCTAATATAATAGCTTCTGAATGCACTGTAAAAGGAAGGAAACCGCTATGACTTACGGCCTTTCCTTGTCCTTGTCCTTTCCCAGGCTGAGCGCACTCCTCGTTCGGAGCGTAAACGGAGAGACTCCTTCGGGATGTTTGATGGCTACGACAGCTGCAGTGAGGAGTCAACCAGCAGCTCCGAGGACAGTGAGGATGAAGTTGTGCCTTCTATCCCGGCTAATCTGCCCATCATCAAGAATAATGGACAGGTGTACACCTACCCTGATGGCAAGGCGGGAATGGGTACGTAGAGAATGGAGAGAGGGTTGGTGGTGGTTAAAAGGATCTCATTATCCACATTATCCACATTATCCACTAAACCTGGTAATTTGATTAAATAAGTAAGTAATAAAGAAATAAGGTGCATTATAAGTATAAGTTGTACTGTATGCCTCAAATTGTATATCCGTGTATACAGCACCATTTTATGGAATTTATTCACCCTGACAATAATGTATGCATTAATTATATGGTTATATTATCAAGTTTTAGTTATTTCTTTGTGTTGCTCTTTTTTCTTCCCAAGCCACCTGTGAGATGTGTGGGATGGTTGGAGTGCGGGATGCATTCTACTCAAAAACCAAGCGCTTCTGCAGCGTCTCATGTTCCAGAAGTTACTCCTCAAATTCTAAAAAAGCCAGCATTTTGGCCAGACTCCAGGTAATTTTCATTGTAGGCATCTAAAACTTTTGGTTTTGATGAATATCTGTTATTCGTATATATTTTGCAACCTCTCTGACACCATCAACTCTTCCCCAGTTGCCCTGGGGCAGACTGACAGAAGTGTGCCTTCCAAGCTGCACTTCTGGCCCCTTCTTCCCTGCCAATCACAGTCACACATTATGCTATTGGTCAGATATTAAAATACAAATTTTCATTGTTTCCAGACTGACAGTATTGACTTTGGCCACAATATCTATTTCATCCTCAGTCAAAACACTTGCAAATTCTCCATATTCTCTTAAATATATTGAAATGTTTTTTGTTTGTTTTTTTCAAAGGGCAAGCCACCAACAAAGAAGGCAAAAGTCTTACAGAAGCAACCTCTTATGGCAAAGCTGGCTGCCTACGCTCAATATCAAGCAAGTCAACAGAACCAGGCCAAGTCAAAAGCCGGTATGTACTTTTAAACCATAAATACAACAAAATCAAAGCTGTGTGCTAATCATATTTCTCTATGTCCTAGTTGTAGCAGCAGACAGCTTTGACTGGGGACACTACATCTGTAACAATAACACAGAAGGAGCCCCTGTCAGCTGTTTTAAACATGTAAGCCAGCACCACTCCCATATGAAGAGTTACGGCTTTCAACTCACTGAAATGCATTTACCTCTTTGTACCAGGCCCCCATGGGGATGTGTTGGGGAGGCATTGCAGAAGGAGTGAGGCTAGAGGTCATCAACTCTGATACCAGTCTCTCCACTAAAGTCTACTGGATCGCAGAGATCATCAAGCTAGCAGGTTAATTATAAGTATAATTTGAATACAAATTTAGTGGATTTATGCAACTATTATATTGTAAGTGATTGTGGATAGTACTGTTTTTACTCATGAGTAAACAGCTGACTTATTGAAAGAGGACTAGATTTTTCTTATGTGATTCTAGATTATTGGCGAGCAGCAACTTGCTGCTAATAGAATTACGCCTATTTGCAGCCTGTTTTTTTTTTTTCTTTGTTAAATGAAATGAAGCCTTGCTATACTGAACTGCTATACTGTGTTTCTGTTTCTGCAGGCTTCAAGGCGTTGCTTCGCTATGAGGGTTTTGATGGGGACAACAGTAAAGACTTTTGGTGTAATCTCTGTATTCCTGAGGTGCACCCTGTTGGATGGTGCGCCTCCAGCAGCAAACCCCTTGTACCTCCTAAAAGTTAGTTGTGCCTTTATCACTCAGGAAATGTGTGATTTTAATAGATTAGTATATACCTCGAATCAGTAAACAGAACTTGTACATAGTTTGAGGAATGCACTAAACAAGATCTTTCTGATGATTGTTTTTGATACTGCTTTTAGGTATTCAACACAAATACTCAAACTGGAAGGCCATTTTGGTAAAGCGTCTCACTGGAGCAAAAACACTGCCACCAGACTTCAACACCAAGGTAAAGGTTCTCTTCTTCTAAAAGTACCATTTTTTTCTGATGGCTGCTCCTGAGAACGGTTCCTAACCCCACAACTGCAGAAGTTTTATAACCCTTCCACATGTAACTTGTCTAATATTTAAGTTAAGATTAAGGTACACTTTATTGTCCTTGTGAGAAATTTCTCCTGTCCTGAAACCTGTCAGGGTCAGTAACCTATCTCTAGATACTGAACTAGTGGTCATGGCATACTATCCTCTAACTATGGCTCTACTGTGGAGACAGGCCTGGTCTAGCCAGGTGCATGCTCCAGGTGATGCAGAGTGAGAGGGACTAACTCAGAAGGAGGTAGGAATTCATGCACCCCAAAGAGCTTTGGATGGTCTCTGTGGGCTCTGTTCTTATTGTTCATGACAGCAAAAAACATTCACGAAAGAATAAGAGATGAAGTGAACTGTTCACACTTTGGTTTCAGAGGCTTACTTATCTAGGCCTATGTTAAAGGTGCACTACTTATTTTTTCTGGTAGAGGTTAGTGGTAGACACTTTGTCACCCTGCTGCCTGTTAAACTGATATATGAACTTGTGGTCATTTATGACCTCATTGAGTTTGTTGTTTTCCTCAGGTTCACGAGAACATGCAGTTCCCTTTTAAGAAGCTGATGCGTGTGGAAGTGGTGGATAAGAACTATCTGTGCCGAACGCGGGTGGCTCTGGTGGAGCAGGTGATTGGGGGTCGTCTGCGGCTCGTTTACGAGGAGAGCGAGGATGGCTCTGATGACTTCTGGTGCCACATGTATAGTCCACTGATCCACAACATCGGCTGGTCCCGCTCAATCGGTCACCGCTTCAAACGCTCCGGTGGGTCAGATACACATTCAGGCTTTAGTTTGAAATGGCTGGAGCAATAACACTTGGTAAGAAGTGCCAGGAAAGTCCCAGTCAGATTTGGAATCTCAAGTTCAGGGGAGTAGGGCGCAGAGGGCCGCAAGGAGAGGTTTTTAAATGTATTAATGGCTTTTCTCCAGATATCATTGTGATCGCAGACCAGCCAAATATGAGACCTTTTACTGTAAGTTCGAACTATAGCTAAAAATCAAGTTAAACCTGTGAAGTTAAAAACATTTCATTGTGAATATTCTGTGTTAAATGTACTGTTTGTCCTTATTATATTGTATTGTTAAATGTTTGAACTTCAACAATGTTTTTCATTCTGACCCTATCAAATAAACACATACAAAAAAAGAAGGAAAAAAAAGCAAGTCAGTATTTTAATGTAAACGCCATACAGAGAGATTAGAGATATATAGAATGAAATTACATTTCATCCAAGGGATGCAAATGTAAATGTTTATTTAAAAATGCATTATAAATTATGGATGCAGTCATCAATTGATTTTTATTTTATGTTTTTCAGATGTTACAAAGAAAATGGATGGTCAGCGGGATGCTCCACCACAGCTCTTTCAAAAGGTGATGCACTGTATTTTGTTTTTTTTAAATATTTGTGAAAAAAAATGTATTGTGTATTGTAAAAGTCATAGGCATTACATTCTCCTCTTATGTCATTCCACATCTCAGTGGCCAAAAAAGGTTTATATTTATATTTTTTAATGTATACATTACTCTACCTAGCAATGTATAATTATGAAACCATTTTAATAATAGGTCAAAGATGTGGATCAAAGTGGAGAGTGGTTTAAAGATGGGATGAAGTTGGAAGCTATCGACCCACTCAACCTCTCGGCCATCTGTGTAGCCACTGTCAGAAAGGTGAGTGCTCTGTGACAGAGGAGTGAAGAGAGTGCCCCCGCTAACCATGCTGGGCTGTTTCAGGTGCTGGCAGATGGTTATGTGATGATCGGAATAGATGGCTCAGAGGCACTGGACGGGTCCGATTGGTTCTGTTATCACGGCACGTCCCCCTCCATTTTCCCTGCCGGCTTCTGTGAAATCAATGAGATCGATCTCACACCCCCAAGAGGTACGAACCTGACATACAGACTAAATGCAATACAGAACATAATGTCTCAATGTCTCACTTTTTAATCTACCTTTTTATCGTTGTCATTCATGCCTTGTTTCTTTTAGGGTACACTAAACTGCCATTTAAATGGTTTGACTACCTCAGAGAAACAGGTTCCATAGCTGCTCCAGTCAAGCTCTTTAACAAGGTATTCACTTAGGTTCCCACTAGCTTAATTGTATACTGAATCACTGATTTACTCTTCTAGGCTCATCTGACTCTAGTTTGCTCACCATGCTATTTCTCTGTTTGTGCTTTATAGGAGGTGCCCAACCACGGCTTTCGACAGGGCATGAAGCTGGAGGCGGTGGATCTGATGGAGCCGAGGCTGGTGTGTGTTGCCACGGTAACCAGGATTGTGCATCGTTTACTGAGAATCCACTTTGACGGCTGGGAGGATGAGTATGACCAGTGGGTGGACTGTGAATCTCCGGACCTGTACCCTGTAGGCTGGTGTCAACTGACAGGGTACCAGCTGCAGCCCCCCGCCGCACAGAGTAAGACCCTCACTACAGACCAAGCCGTTTATTTCTATTTTAACTGAACCTGAATTATTGTCTCATCAGAGAGATTTTGAAAAAATATGAAGCAAATCCATCAACACAGTGCTTTTTGATATTTGTTTATGCAAAATCGGCTTTTTGGAACTTTCTACCATGTTATAACATTGTTCTCTCATCAAAAAAGTTTTGGCAAATATAGCATTTTCAAAATAGTAAAAGCTAACATGGTAATCTAAATATATTGTGTGTTATCAGTTAATAGCCCATAGTAAAGTAGAAGTAAAATACACCCTCTTTTGGACATTCTCTTTGTGATTTGGTTAGTCAGTTCCTTGTGAGTTATACCCCAAAAGTGACAAACCTGCTCATTTTTGTAAGACTAACATTACGATGAATGTGTCTTCTTCAGGTAACAGAGACGTTGCTGCGTCTGTACCCAAGCAGAAAAAGAAAGCTCCTCAGTACAAAGGCCAAAAGAAAAGTGAGTACACCACTAGTTTAAACCGTTTTTTGACGTTTTACGTGCTCACTGGGTCTGGGTGTGCTAATCTGTCTTGACATCTGGTTCACGTTGTGGCTGATTTGGAAAGGATAGACATTAACACACACATAGAGGTTGCCACGGGAAACAGGAGAGTATATGTGTGAACAGAAAACAAGCTGAGCACTAAACATGAGCAGTGCACTGTGGACTTCAGACTGATCTGCAGTAAACCAGCCTGTTCTAATAAAATACAGTGGGTCAGTTATTGTGCCTTTGTTCAAGTGCAAAATCACAACATGTCTGGTTGTTAACTAAAATAGCAGGACCTATAGCAGGAGTGTGTGGCTGGTTTGTGCAGCACTGAAGCAGGCAGTGCATGTGTTCACTGGGTCAGCATAGCCCAGCTCATCAGGGGCTCCAGTGAGTCTGGCTGAGCCCCTGGTAGCTCACTCCATCTGGCTTAATGTTTAGAGAGGAAGATTCCGGTTGGTCGACGGTCCTTCAGTCAGGCAGGCAGGAGGAGGAGCTTCTCAGGGGATGAAGAGCAGAGTCCGCCCCCTTATCCCACCCAGGGGCCCAATCGGCCCCGAAAACGCCTACACCAAACCCTCAAATCAGGTAATGGCATACTATCCTCTAACCATGGCCCCACTGTGGAGACAGACCTGGTCTAGCCAGGTGCATGCTCCAGGTGATGCTGAGTGAGAGGGACTAACTCAGAAAGAGGTAGGAATTCATGCGTCTCAAAGAGCTTTGGATGGTCTCTGTGGGCTCTGTTCTTATTGTTCATGACAGCAATAAACATTCACGAAAGAACAAGAGATGAAGTGAACTGTTCACACTTTGGTTTCAGAGGCTTACTTATCCAGGCCTATGTTAAAGGTGCACTACTTTTTTTTTTTGCTAGAGGTTCTACATCTGCTTCTTTATAGAGATTATATTACTTTCCTTAGAATGCGCATCAGTATGGCATTAGATGGCTGTCTTCATGGAGACAAGCAGGTCCGTGGAGAGGTGAGCCTGCTCACAGTAAAGCCATTTATTTATCAAGCATTCATTCCGTAATTGAATAAATGTTAGATAAGTAAATACATTTAAAAGGTTAATACTGTGGAACATTCCAGGCAAAGCAGTAACAGCTCTGTGTCATGGAAAATTACCTAGTTCACCTAGGTAATTTTATTAATTGACTTAAATGATGAGGAGTGTTGATGTTGTTGACTTTGCATAATCACTTGTGTGAGCTCATTATAAGATTATGTCCAAATTTGCTGTATAATGTCACTTTTGTTGGCCAGTGAAAATGTGTTAAACGTGTAAAATTTTTGTTTTGTTTTGCTTTGGAAATGCAATTTTTAAAATTTTGTCCTGTCCTGAAACCTGTCAGGATCAGTGACTAAAGACAGCTGAAAGGGGAGGAACAATTTATCATGGGTTAGTGAATGAACTGGCTTAAAATGCTTTTTAATGGAATGTATGTGATTTGTGTTCAACAGGCCTGAGTTGAAGTATGATGATGTATTTCTACAAAAGCGTTTAGGGCTGGGCCACATTGCTGGTCATATATTGTGATATATTTGGTGATGATATGAAATTTGGAATATTGTGATATAATTTTGTGTCCACTGCAGTTGATTTTCTTCTCAATTACTAATAGCCGCAATAATTAGACACAATATCTGTCTGCCTCCAAAGTTTCGAGCGACTTAAAGAGTGACTGTGGAGGCTCTGCAGAGAATATAACAAAGAAAAGACGTGAGGATGCACAGCTTATAGCTATAATGTAAAAAGCCTGAAACATGTCCAAAAATTATAAAATCTATCAGTAACCAACCTTACTAGGTATACCATCTATTATATAGTTTCCGCTTTTATATTGTGATCCATATTGTTTACTTCTCCTTGATAGTCACGTTTTAGGCAAGGCAAGTTTATTTGTACAGCACAATTCTTACACAAAGTTATTCAAAGTACTTTACAGAATAAGAAGGCCATTAAAATCACACAAATCAAAACATAAATAATCACAAATAATTATCATAAAATTAACATTAAAACAGAAGAGTGCAGAATAAAAACCTGTCAGTCGTATGCACAGCTAAACAGAAATGTTTTGAGCCTGGATTTAAACATTGTCAAAGTAGAGGCCTGTCTCACATCTTCAGGAAGATTCTCCCAGGATTTGGCTGCATAAAAAGATGCTGGTTATTTGAGTTGTTCTGTGTACTGAGAATAGTGTGTGCTGTGCCTCTGTGCAGAGTCCACACTGCGCATGAAGGAGGAGGCCGCCGAGGTGGACGACTTCACTTTCTCCCAGACCATCTCAGACCAGGAGAGCAATGGCTCGGGCAGCTACTACATCAAACAGGAGCCCTAAGGCGAGCAGGCAGCCCACCACACAGAGGCCAGCCTAGCAGACTCTACGCAGGCGGGCGGTCCTCTGCTGGTGAATGGTGGACCAATAAGAACAAGGCTTCGAACAAAAGCGGGTTTCTCCGTCAGCCTCTGGAGACCTGTCCAAACTGTGAGGATCATCTTTTGAGCCAGCTCTTCACTTTTGTTTTTTACATTTGTCTCGTCAGGTCCGGAGTCAGACACACAGGATTCCCTTTGGTCAGAGCAGAGTAGGAGCTGACACTTGTGCATATTTTGTTTTCTTATGGACTATATTGCCTGATGGACTATTGTTTTGTTCATAGTACTTGAATATCTTTTGTAATGATTCATTTTGTCCTGACGTTATTTTACATGACTTTTGTGGCTGTGTGAGAGAAGCTCCATGTTTCTTAAAGATGATTCTATTCACAAAGTTTATGTATTCAGATTGAACTATTGACCCTTTAAAAGTTTCTAAGCAAAAACATTCTTATTCCAGAACAGAGGCCCCTAGATGCAAAGGTGAAGTGGAACAGGTGATTTCAACTGAGAAACCACAGACTATCATAAAATATAAACAATTTTGGTAAATGACATTGAGTATTTTTTGATCAAGGCAAAATCCTATTTTTTTAGGACAAATACTACTCCACAATAGTTTTGAATATTCTCCACCAATATCTCACATCCTTTACCACAAACTATGCTTCTTGTGGACTCTAAATACGATTTTGAGGCTAGGAAAAGTTCTTCTTTTTTGTAATTTGAAAATCAAACTGACATTTCTTCAGAAGATTTAAAATCATTGACAGGGTATTTTGGTCCAGTTCACTGTTGCCTCTGGTCACCTCCATTCTGTGCTTTTGAACATTGTGAGGACATAGCATTTAAAGGGTCTATAGACTACAGGCATTACAGCATGTGATGTAAGAACAAAGCTGCTCATCTTCATCAACAGTTTCTTTTTGTTCCAAGTCTGTTGCATCTTTCTGAACAAACATGACGGCACAAAAATCTGTGGACATCTGAAAACTTTAGCTTCCAGACAAATCAACTGCCACGATATCAGACCAGAGGAATGCTCTTCTAATTATTCATAGTTTTATTAACCTACGCTGCCACTCGCAAATTCTTGAGAGATTTTTGGGAGTCTTGCTTTATAAAAACATGATTATGTCTTCAAATTATACGGAAAATCTAAATCTAACTCATTTTCTATTTTGCACAATTTGAAACTTGCAATTAAAGTGTGAGTGGGCCTTCTTGTGACTCCTTAAAGTCCTTAAATGTCCCAGTGAAAGGAGCACTGCCCTGTTTATTCATGTTGGTCAGAGATGCTAAAGGCTAAGTGCGGCACATGACATGTTTGTTGTTGGCAGATGGTGATAGCGTAACCTTACTGGTGTGATAAGGACCTCTGATTCTACAGAACTCTTTCATGTCCACACTACGGCAGGCAAGGGAGGACAATTACCCTGGTCTCAAGTGTGTCACAACTGGTTAAATGATGCAGAATCTATGACATTTTGTTAAGTGCTGACCAACCATTTATAGGGGTTGTGAGCAGAAAACCTAGTTTGCTGTCACATGCCAAAGTGCAAGGTGGTAATTGTTGAAGTAACAAAAAAAATTTGTGAAGCATTTTCTTCAAATTAACACTAAAATAAGTTCTCATTATATTTAAATAATACAACATATTTAATCTATCTTAACACCAAATCTAAAGTGACACACTGGAGACATTGGCAGCATTCACATGTGTAGCATTCACATATTTTTCAATAGAAATGCAAAAACTAAGGGGAGGAATTTAGTGGGCGTTTTTCATATGGGTGCCACGTGTATGCAAGCTAGATTCAAAGCTGAGCCACAGAATTACAGCTTGGTTAATAATGAACAATGCACTGCTTTTTCTATAGTTATGGCAGCATTCATAATATACTGTTAAATACTGGGCTTAAATAGAGTCATATATAAAAAGTATAAAAATATAGAATACATTTTTGACTGTGATGGTATGGAGAAAACTATAGTGTGATCTCTGCAGCTGTTTTGTACTACCTCTGATTGCTAGCCACAAGCTAAATGTGTGTGTTGGCATATGCAAAAAAAAAAAAAAAAAACATATAACATAACGCCAAAACAACAAATTGTATGACAGCACATGAGGTAGTCGTGAAATCTGATACAACATTAACATATGCAATAAGTAGAGATTTCAGAGTTTATCAAGATTTATCCAGATGATGTAATAAATAAATGTTGGACAAATGTATTTTATTGGCGGCAGAAGATGCTAAGAAATCCTATCTCTACCAGTAAGGTTTCCTCATTCAATTCTCAGGAAGATTTCTTTGTTACATTGGCTCAAATGATCACGTGCATCTGTTCTATGGAGTTATATGTAAGCTACGTAAAATTTATAAAAAAGACTTTTATAGAAGTGATAATGATGATGTATTAAAGATGTTTTGTGTTTGTTATTTGATCAAGGGTCCCATGACTTTTTTTATCATGTATGGTTTAAAGTTTGACACCCTGGACTAGACAAAAAATGCTCTTGACAAATGCTCTATTGAGAATTATTAACAGATCATCCTGATTTTATATTTATGCTTACATTTCGCCCTAATACCTGAATCATTCACATATTAATAGACCCTTTGCGTATTGTTAAAAATGTGTTGAAATACACAGGCAAAACTATATATATTAAGTTCTGGGCCAGTTTTGTGTGACATTTTGCATGGCCATTTATTGAAGTTGTATTTTTAATATTATTTTGTATGTGCATTTGGGTACTGTCTCTCATCTATGTTTTTTTCTCATCAAAACATGCTAACTTAGAGGGACCACAGTAAATGGGCTCATTAGGTATTGAAAATATTTAAGTTAGAAGAAAACATTGGAAGTTGAAGATAACGTTCAATATTTTGTGTTCCAAAACAGGAATGAATTTTGCTTCTCTTGTAGTTGTGTACTGTCCCTCACAAGTGGGTCCCTGTTTAGTCCATGTAAATTGACTAGTTACGATTACTAACATGTTGGGAGATGGGAGGGAAAACTATTTTAAGACCAAATGAGCAATAAAGCCTGTGTCACAATCAGCAGAATCACTGAGGCTCCAGAAGGGGCGCTATAGAGCATTAATAAAAAATCTTAGTACAGAAATAAATAAGACTGTTGAATCTGTGCTGCTAGCCTCCTGCAGATGAACCCAAACGATGCACAATCAAAACTGCTGCTTGTGATGTTGGAAAATCTTTAGTTAATCCCCAAATTTCAGTTTTCAATATGGCTAACCTTGTACCTGTGTTTTATTTTTTATTCATAACTTCCTTTCAAATGTATAAGGGTCCAATAGGTCTTATAACTGTATAATAATGTGGGCTTTCTCTGGTGGGTCAAATGCAAGGCCAATTTCGATCAGGTGGAATGAACCAGACTTCCTGTATGCCTGTTGACCCATTTGAACATAACTAAACAAGATCTTACACACCTTTTATAGACCGAAGCAACATAAATGTCTTTCTGTTTCAAAACAAAACTAAAAAAGTGTAATATCGTAACTAAGTGCAGATGAATGCGCCCTCTTTGTTGCTCACTCTTTGGCATTGATGATTATTAGAGGAGTTACAATACTATAACATCTATTTTGTTGACATTTATCCAGGCTTTGGTTTGTGGATTGTTAGAATAACATTAGACTTTGCTGTGGAGTATGGAGAAAATACAGCTGTTTTCTTTTCCAGAACACCAGCACATAGGATGACTGCACCACAATACATTTGAGACCAGATCCCAGACAATACACTATGAATCCTATTAGTCAATTAATACATGTTACCTGTATTAATATGGGGCAATAATGACTCAACCCTGGACTGTTTGAACACTTCTGAACACCTAATCTGTAGCATTTCTAATAATATGAGAGGCGCATCCATTTTTTTTTTCTCTAAGGTGCTTTTAAACATTATTTAGGACCTAATAATAATTTTTTGTGCTTTTATAATTGAAATGCTTCAGAAATGCTGGTGAACTTGGCCTTGCATTTGTTCGTACCAGCGTGCCAGGTGTTGGTGAATTGTGCTTGCGTGTTCATTGTGTGCTCTACTTGTTTGTGTTGCGTTAGTCTTTCTCCCTCTCGCTGTGACCCCTACACATGGAAGCCCATTGCAACCAAAAAGAAACTTGTGAACAGCTACTGAAATGTTCTTGTCATATGATCATTGTAACTCAAAAGTGATTGGTTTCCATGGGAGCGAAAGAGCAGTGGAGATTGCTTTTGTTTTTGTTGATACTAACACGGGTCTTTTGTATGTGACATCCCCTCTGATTATATTCAACCATTAATGTGGTGCTATATATATAAATATATACACACATCTATATCTACATATATATATTTGATAAGATGATTTAATGTAATGGGAATATTACTGTCTGAAAAGAATTGAGATGAGTTATGGTGCACAATTTATTTTGGATACAAATAACAGAAAACATGTGAATAGTTCTAAAGAATCTGAGGTACTGAAGTATATAGTGGTTAGAGATTTGTACATGTTTTGATAGTGAAACTGGTCTCTTCTGTCAGTTTGTGCTGTGATGGCGCTTTGATAGACTTTGTAAATAAAGCCAAATGTTGGGTTGTATTAAATGTCATTAATGGCGTTCTGTTTGTTGCAGCATGGCTCATTTTTGTAAGATTTGACTTTTACACAGAATAAACTACTGATGAATAACAACTCTGTTTGATTTTTACAATACATAGAAAATGAATGCCGTTTGTCACCAGGTTTTGAAAGATTCAGAATTCATCTCAGACATACTCCCTCAAAAGTCTATTTTAGAAAATTATCAAGTGCCCAATCAAAAAGAAATGCACCAATGGCAAGCAGCATTAAAAAATCACCAAAATCTTAACCTTTGGGGCAGGCAAAGTCTAATCAAATCAATAAATATAGTAAATAAATTAAATATAATAAATTAAGAATTATTATTATTATTTTGGCAGATTTTTTTCAACACACTTCTGTTTTGGGTCAAAGCGGCTAAAGAGATGAATTCAGTACGTTTACCAATTCAGTTTTAGAGCAAACTATGAAGCAATATTTTTGTTGTTTTGCTTTGTTGATAGAAGACCTCAGCCCCAAAACCCAAGACAAAACACAGGACACAAGGTCAATCAGCGTAACTTTACTGAACATCACAGACTGACAGCTCACTTAATGCACAGTACTGTTGGGAAAGAACATCAGCTGGTCCACACAAGAACTGACTCCAGACGCTGCTTCACATCTCTTTAGACACAATCACACAGTAGTTCACACAGAGATTGTATTTATTTATTGTATTCACCATTTAATGTACAATTACAATTGATCTTAACTGACTGGTGATTTTAACATTTGATATGTGCAAATACTGTAATAATAAAATAACTAAAAAAATATAATTCATCACACTTCTAATTACTTTCATATCATTCAGCTCCCAGTGTGCTGATGTTCCAAGACCATAACATATATACTGATTAAATAAATAATAAATAAATAATCCTGGTCTCCCTTGAATAAGAAATAATGGTAAAATAAAAAGAACAAATGAACAAAAAAACACAACACAATTGTAAAAACATAATTGTAACAAGGACTCTGCTCTGGATCATGGGATTAATTAGCTAGACCCTTTGATTATCCTATGAGTATCAATTGAATGTACTTGATTTTTCATTTGTTTTTGGTTTTTTTTCAGTTTTGGATGATCCACAATGAATGATAAGCAACAGTGCTCAATCTTGTCACTTGTACACAATGTTACCACAAACACCACAATCAGCACTAGGAGGCAGAAGAGGGCATCAGGGAGGTTCATGCATGTTTAGAGGGGTTTTAGACTGCACTCTGTCTCTACTCGTCAAAGCGACCCTCCAGGATACTCTCAAACGAGAATGGGACAAATTTAAAGCCCTGGCCTGAGTAAAACTTGTTCTGGAACTCCACCCTGCAAAACAAATAGGCAATAAACACGATAAAAACAGTACAAGAAATGTACTGGTGTGACCTGTAGGAGGCACCGTATTATGATTCAGTAATGGAGATAAACTGATCTTTGTTTAGGCCTAATGGGTTTCAGATTACATATAGAGTTATAGTTATAGTTAGGCCTAGTGTTATCCTGCACTTCTGGTTTAGTCCTGTTTTAACACTGGTTTAATCCCAGATTTGTGCTGGTGTAGTCTGGTTTACGTTTCATTCAGTCCTCATTTAGGCCTTGTTTGGGCCTAATGTAATCCTGGTGTAGTTTAGTCCATGGTTTAGTCCTTGTTTAGTCCTCTTTAAATCCTGAATACTTACTTACTCTTGTGAATGCACAAAATTAAGTGGTAAGACTAAGGCAAAGGCCTAAGGGGTAGAACTGGGTCTGGACATAAATCCTGGTATAGACCTGGTTTAGTCCTCACTCAGTTATAGTGTTGTTCTGGTGTAGTTTCGGTTTAGTCTACAGTTTAGTACTGGTGTAGTCTCCGTTTAGTTTCCTAGTTTAGCTCTGGTGTAGTCCTGGTTTAGTCCCTGGTTTAGTCCTGATGTAGTCCTGGTTCATTCCCTGGTTTAATCCTGGTGTAGTCCTGCTTTAGATTTGATTGAAGTCTGTGCGGGGTGAAGTCAGTGAGCGCGGGGAGAGCGTGTGTTTGTATAGCTAGCTCATCAGCATTTATGTGTGAACAGGCTACACTTTGAAAACCACTATTTACTTAACTCTGTGAAAAATACTTTCCTACAACCTTTAACCTTTCACCTTTCCAAAGTCCAACCGCTACAGTCACACTCCCAGTCACAGAGGACTTAGTTTTTCATAACTTACTTTAGGAAGGTTTGAAAAAGGCACATCTTTGAACAGGCAGCTACTATATTAACTATGGTTACTGTGGCACTTTGTTTACACAGATTGTACAGCACTAATGAATGTAGAGTAAGGTTTTGGCTATACAGAAAATATATACTTTATTGAGTAACAGTATTCAGTTTAGTAAACATTTTGCATCATCTTTATTGAGTTAGCTTCCGAGCCTGTGGGTTTTAACATGAGTCAGGACAGTGGTATGAGCAGAGGAAGGCGGTGCTGGGTGGTGATAGCACGTAGCACATTCAGCTATACTGTTACAGTGTTATCTGCCAGGAACGCATGTGTCTTTTCACACATGGTCAGATTGATCTGATATTATCCATTAAACAGGGAGGAAAGCCCCAGTAAACACACACTGATATCTGGACATTCAAATACGGACATTAACATTAGGGCCTTTACCTGATCTATTTGTCCCAATAAATGCTCTTTACATCAGGCATTGTATGGTAAAAGCTGCCTAATAAGAAAAACATGGGACTGTAAAATATAATAGCATGTAACTAATAGCTAAAAACTAGCAACAAGCAATAACTAAGACAGAAGCTACTGACAGGGTCAATCAGATCATGGTGCAATATCACTGAGGCAAAAAAGGGACTAAACTAAACACTAAGGACTAAAAGGGACTAAAAGTTCAAACTAAAACATGTTCCTGACTCTTTGTTTGAAATTCATCCATAATTTCAGAGTGCAAGGCTGCATTTTTGTTTCTGGAATAACTGTAATGGCCACAACCAATGAAGTCAATAACTTTAAGTTTCTTACCAGTGCAGACGCAAGGCGTGCAGGAAGGCGGACAACCCCTCCATGACCAGAAGGATCGCTACAGTGAGTGTGGCAAAGGCTGAGAAGATGATTGACAAGCCAAAAAAGCCCCCTCCACTGCGCGAGGACAGGCCCAGACGCATCACCATACCCCAGAGGACCTCGGACAGCTCTGTGGGCAGTGAGACAATTGTCAAACACTGTGTGTCTGGTAAAGCTTCCATCTGTAATTTTAGAGGCTTTGCAGACATACGTGCATGAGCCAAACTGAGAGCCCAGAGGCGCAGGTAGGAGGCTGTGTTGGAGATGCAGCCCAGGCAGTACTCTATGGTGTGAATGGCCTGGTGGACCGCCACATCTCCAAAATTGAACTGTAGAGAAATAACATCATCATTAACATTTTCACAACACTAGTAAAGATGATAAATACCCATTTTGCCCAAGCTTGAGAATGGATCACTGAATTGAAGCATACAGTATACTTAGAGTAAAGGCTGTGTGAATGGGTTTGGTACTGTCTCCACAGGCAAATGTATCAATTAAGAAGCCATTTCCTTAAACCAGCTTTCTTATCTTTTTAAAAGTATCTGAACAACATTCTTTAGCTCTCTCTCTAGGAGCAGCACAGCTCTTTCCTGTCTGGAACAGCCAGGTAAAAACAGAGGAACATATTGCTAGCTTACACTCTTTGTGGGTTTGACTTGGCAAGATAAGTTTCCTTTTTTTCATGCTCCTCCTTTGTTCACGGGAGAGTTCAGCAGAGTTCATGGAAGAGGCCATTGTTGTTTCTTTTCAACGAGTCAAAGGTGTTGGCATGTTACATGTACTGTTCTTCCCTTACATCTGTATGTGTATAATAGAACCAGCTGAGGTGTGAGATGTGTACTTACTGGTTCTTCCACAGTGTGCTGTAATATAAACAAAAAGGAACATTAGGACTATAACAATTTCAATGAGAGGGAAGTTATAGGGGATCTATTCTGCGACTGCAAGTCAATGAAAAATAAAATAGAGTTCTGCATAATATTATTTCAGTCAATATTGAGAAGACAATACTGAGTCAGAATGAGCTTTCTGAGTGTGTAAGGAGTGACATTTACCTCGTCCCCCTCGTCAGAGTGATGGGATAGCTGGTCGTGGTCCATGATGCCAGCCTCGTCCTCTGTGGGCCCATTGCCCACTCGCACCCCTCCAAGCTTCTGCGTGCCCTGTTGGGGGAGTCCGGTGGATGATGAGGACACGCCTGTTTGCTCTAAAGACTGCTCTAGATTCTCTGCAGGGGTTTCTTCCCTCTTCTGGGACTAGATACAAAAGCCACAAAAGCTGTGTCCAGCTTAAAGCAAGCCTGAGCCTTTTTCAATGCACTGAGCCCCCAGTACTGAAGGGCCCCTAAAATGAAATGTTAGTATCAACATCTATTGTAACTAGGTGCCCTTTAAGGTCATATGTTTTTCATGGCATTGAAACCTTGTTCTTTATGTTAGAAAGTGTGCAATGAAATAAATGGCAGAAGAGGAATGAAGAAAGTTAATGCAAGCAGAAAAGTAGAAGGTGAAGACTGACATACCAGGTGCTTTTTCCATAGGTGCTGACGCCGAAGCACCATAGTTTTAACAACCAGCATACAGGGGACACATGCAAGGGCAATCAGGACCAACAAAATCTGGATCCCCATCTACAAATCAAACACACAGAGTTATACAACATGTTAAATACTTATATATTGCCCAGTAAAGCGTGGTGACTGACTGCCATGAATTCAACTTAAGAAATCATCTTTTTTCTTTCTTATGTTACAATATGCTAAGTATCAGTTTGCCTCAATATAGACTAAATGGATCAGCTCTATCTTAATCTAAAAACAGCTGCCATCCATAAACATTCAGTCTTTTCCTTGAATTGAGTATTCTGAACTTTAAAATTTTTATGAGTGAAGCTGTGTGCACCTGTCCCCGGTACAGAGGCTTGTTGGTAGGGTCGTTGTAGTTGAACAGACACATGTTGATGAAGTGGATAAGAAGGCTGGGGGCGTCCTTAGAGTTGTAAACATCATATGCAGTCCATTTGTAGAAGATTAACAGGACCAGGTAGCCAAAGAGAGAGGACATAAACACAATCTCTGGAATGAACCCCAGAAAGATGTTCAGGGGCTTCTTAAAGTACCTGTGATGACAATGAGACAATTTTACCGTCATTCATGAGCAATTAAACTGTATTATTTTAACAGTATAATGATCATGCCCCCATAATCTTAAGAAACTGAACAAAACCTTGAATGACAAATTATACTTAATATACAGAAGTAACTACAGATTTCCTAAAATATAAGCCTGTTTCAAATGAGGTTTTTCACATAAACTTGTTAAGACTTCATCCAGACTTCACTAAGTTTGTGTGTCGAACTAA
This sequence comes from Periophthalmus magnuspinnatus, assembly GCF_009829125.3. Taxonomy (NCBI): domain Eukaryota; kingdom Metazoa; phylum Chordata; class Actinopteri; order Gobiiformes; family Gobiidae; genus Periophthalmus; species Periophthalmus magnuspinnatus. The sequence continues at coordinate 9,523,678 of NC_047144.1, forward strand.
ATTAAATGTATTCAAAAGTTTATAATTAATCAAATGAAATTAAATGTAACAGCTGATGCATGCTTGGTGGGAGTGGGACTCACATGTGGTTGAACAGACTGAGAGACACTCCAAAGATCATGTGAATGACACCGAGGATCACAGACATCTTCATCTTGAACGAGTTGAGGAAGGTCAGTTTGTTGGTGGCAATGTTCCAAATCTGAAGGAACAGTTTGCAATTCATTTAGTAAGAACAAGATCAACACTACTGCATATAACTGAAAACTAAACATCTGATTTTTTAACGTAAAGTTTTACCGGATCAATTCCCAAAGGATAAGGTCCATTAAACACGCCTGGTATAGCTGGGTCCAACTGCAGCGCTGCGTTTGAATCCAGTGTTTCAAACCTACAGTACAAAAAGTCCAGGTATTTGTATTGACGCAGATGCTGGAATGTTGTTAAACCAGCACTTATTTAACACAGCAAAAAGTTTAACTTACGACCAGTTTGCGCCTTTTGGGCCAAACATGGGTCGCACACTCCAGCCAGAGCCGAACATGTTGAGGGATTTGGAGAAGCAGTCATTATAGATGATGCCAGTGTAGACTGAGAACATTCCCATGAGAAGAATAATGTAGCGTCCAGCGAACACCATGTTGAACATCTATAAGCAAATCAAGAAAGAATTTAACTACTCTGAACTTAACTCGCAGATTAATACAAACTCAACTAGGTCCCTCTGTACCTCATTGTCACTCTTCTGTGCCAGAAGGCGACTCTCCCGTATGACCAGGTACAGGGCGAAGCAGGTCATCAGCAGTCCGTGTCCCATGTCCCCAAACATGACCGCAAACAGGAAGGGAAATGTGATGATGGTGTAAGGAGCTGGAAAACACAAGCATCCATTTAAACATTTGCACCTGTCTCCACTGGACTACTTCTATAGAGCTCAGTGTATAACCTGGATTAATTTCTCTGTAGTTTCCAATGCCATAAGCATCAACAATGTTCTGGAACCCGGATGTGAATTTGTTGGTCTTGTTGAAGGTTGGAGGAGTCTGTTGGGTTTGCATCCTGTTGAGTATAGAGGGCACCGTTGAGCCACTTCTCTCCTGCAAAACACAAAACACTCTTGTATTTTCTTCTTTCTCAACCCTTACAGAGCAGCGGATTAACTTACGGTTCCCCTGCGAAGAGCAAACTGAATAGAGTCCAGGTCTGAGACAGGACACCAGACTTCAGCGATTAGACATTTCTGGGTCACATCGATGTTGCACAGATTCAGTGTGTGGTAGATGGCCTTCATCTTTCGCACTTTGATGAACCATACCCGCATGGTCTTAGAAGCCGCCTGCAACACTCTCTGCCGGTGGTCCTCGGTTTGGTTTAAGACCTGAACAAGACATCTTACATTAGTATTATCACACACACAAAAACAGCAACAATAGTCAGAGACTTTTCCATCAGTGAGGAACAGTGAGCTCTGACCAGTCTAGACATTGGCACCTATTGGAGAAAAGCAGGGCAGATTTGTGGCAGAGAATGAATGTAAAGCCTTTGAAACACTGTGATCGCAAACACAAAGTCACATCCTGCTATACCCAGTTTTTGATTAATCTGTGTATTCAACAGGGCTAAACAAAGAATACCAATACCCTTTCAAAGAGGTGTCAAATGCATACAGTAAAATGCATACAGTGCATTGTGAAATATCAGGAAAACATTTACACAAGTCCAGTGGACACACATTTGTGTATCAACATCTATTGTAACTAAGTGTATATATAACATTATATTACTCAACAATATTTACCAAAATTCAAATAGGATAAAAATGTGTTTAACTAATTTGGTTTGTAGAAAACGTGATATAAAATGTTTCATGTCAAAGCATCCATTAATTAGTTAAACATTACCATCTGGAGGTCATCAATGCGGCTGTTGACTCCTGCTAGCATCTCTTTCCGCTCCTGTGGGGTTTCAGGACAGGGATACAGAGAGGCCCGGAACCTGCCAAAAAAACAGTGTCATGTACAGTGTGTCATGCACACTGTATTGTCAATATCTCTCTTTCTGTATGCGGTATGCAATATTTTCACTTAAACATGTTATATTAAATATGTGAGCTGCAAGGCCTCATCATGATTGACAATAATGAAATAGTATCACATAGCTGTCAGTAGCAGTCTGTGCCTAATAGCTTGATGTGCCCCCCACTGTCACAGAGACATACCCCTCACAGATCTTCTTCACCCTGTTCTTCAGCTGGTCTCCTTGGAAGAAGATGATGAACACTGATTTGTGGACTTGATCGCCCTGTAAAACATAAAAATATAATTTAGATTGTTGTCTTTAATTTAAAATAAATTGTACTTATTACAATAATATGCATCATCGAAAGAAAGGAGAGTCTACTTTTGCCATCTAGTCCAGTGGGGGCTTCTGTTTCATTAATCCAATATAGCTATCTTCCACTGTATTGTTTATGTTGCTTCTATTTACTGCAATCTTCTTGTGATTCTTGTTCTTATTTGAATAGCTTAACATAATCAGCACTGTGAACATTGCCTCAGCTTAAAACTCTTTTGAAATATACTTGTTAACTGACCGTAGTGGGGTCCTCCAAAGGGTCTTCGATCTCTGCTTTCCGTAAAAAGACATTCCCACGGCACACCCTCCATAGCATCCTCTCAAAGGTGGGAATCCTCTCTCGACTGATGACACCAGCCACAAACCTAAAGCCAACAAAGCAGACAACTAAGCCTTCTGCTCTTTCACAAAACATATTGTGCTACTTATTAAATTACTACGGAACACATTATAAATTTGGATTTCAGTAATTTTGACTAGGTTAGTTTTACTTGTAAGACTTGTAAGACTTGTAAGAATATTATATTTTTTTACATGACATTTTGAACTGGTTTCATACCAGTGAAGCTTGAAACAAGGAATTAACAGCCAATGCAGTGAGTGCTGGTTAGCTACAGTTTTCAAGCTGCTTCATCATTAGAATTCTAAGAATTAGAGTTTACCCCAGCCTAAGAGGGGCTCCGCGGCCTCCCTCACTGGCCTCCATCAAAGCAGAAGATTCCTCCAGCAGGTTAGGGTCCTCCATCTTCAGAGAGAAACCATTACATATTACTAAAGCTAGGTCAAAAAGCATCAATGTAGCTTCATGCAAGAATGTACCATTGATGCCAATTAATATGTCTTGAATTTGAATTGCATTGTTGCTGCTTCAAGAAAACCATATCACCTTGTCAATGCCCACTCTCAGCTGATCTCAGAAGCTAAGCAGGGTTGCGCCTGGTTAGTACTTGAATAGGAGATCACTGGGAATACCAGGTGCCACAACTGGGCAGCTGTGGCTCTAGTGCATTGTTGTTATGTCCTTAGGCAAGACACTTAATCCATTCTGACTAGCATGAATGTGGTGTGTGTAAGAGTTGTTGGTGGTCAGAGGGGCTGGTGGTGCAGATTGGATGGCAGCCTTAGCTCAATCTACCTCAGGACATCTGTGGCTAAAATAGGAGCTAGCTACCTCAGAGTCTAATGCACTGATATTATTATATTATAATTAAAACCTATACTGTACTATCAGATATAAATATTGTTCAGTGCATATTAATTATGTGTTGATTGTTGAGACATTTTCAGATACCACATAAGAGTAGGAAATAGACAAACCTCATCGAAGAACTGCTGTGTTCGCCGCAGAATGTGCTTGAGTTCAGTTAGCTCCAAGAAATTCTTCTTAAGAGCCTCCTGGTTTGTGTTGATCTCCTTCAGCTCATTCTCCAGCTTTTCAAACGTGGCCTATGACACACAACAGCACACTGCATTAGCAAGCTACTGTGTCCATGTAATATTCCTTGTGGATCAATTAAGTTTAAATGTCCAATTATGTAGAAAATCTGCTATATGTGATTCTTCAAATGGTTTAGCAGTTTTCATTTTGGTAGTCTGATGGATGTGTTTAACAACGTGTGCTCTGAATACATATTTCAAAACATAAAGATTTTAAATACCAATGCTTGTCAGAAAATAAAATCCAGAATTGTTCAGCCTACCTCCAGGTCAATCATGTCCCGGGGAAAAGGAACCTCAGGATTCTCTCCTGTGTCCACTGTAGGGATGTTGGCTTTTCTAATCTCCTTTTCCACAAAACCTGTATAGGGAAAGGCATTGGTTAATATAAATAAATGTTCTATATTCTATATTATATCAAAAATCCTTACGTAGTTTCCTGTCCATTTCCTCACATCTTCTCACTTCATTCACAAACTTGCGCTGGAACACGTTTACGTCTGGATTCAGCTGCAGTGAACATATAAAATTTAGTTAGTCAGTCAAAAGTTCTTGAAATACTGTGAAAAGTACAGATAAGAGCTGCAACATTTTAGCAAGAATGCTCAACTGAGATTATATTATATATAGTTTGACATAGTGTAGTCTCTTGCAGTATAATAATTACTTTGCTGATATTGTGATATAGCATATCATTATGAGATAAAGTACAGCTATAAACTTGAGTCTAGATCAGAGTCAAAGGGTCTCACGTCTCTGAACTGGACCATGCCCAGCTCTCCCAGCTCACTGACACAGCAGTAAGCCGCTTCTGACTGAAGGAAGAGCTGCGCCAGTGTCATCTCCTCGCTGCGGAACAGCTCCCCCATGGTTCAAACTGCTCTGGCTACAACAACCTGCCAGGGAACACATCAGGTTATATTTCAACATTTACATATACCATTGCTTATTGTTTACTTTTTGATGTAATTTTTTGTGGATTACTGATCTAAAGTGATTTATACTGCATATTTATACTGCATATTGTGTAGGCTAATGTCTGGCCTATACTGACAACAATTCAATTGTAAGCCATAAAGGTCCAGTTGATCTTGACAGTCATGCCAATGTGATCATCGGATTAGTTCTGACCAATGGTTTTGACAGATTAAAGTGCAGTTTTTTTCTTGAAGGACAGGCCCAGTAATAGCTGACATATTAGCCAAAAATAATACCAGACCATGACACTTGACACATTTAAACTAGCATAATTGTCTCCAAAAGACTATAATGTTAAAAGCCCATATAAGAACAGCGAAAAAATGTATGTCGAAGATGAAGATATGCCATTGCTGAGGCCTCTTCTTCAGCATCCTCCGCCCTTGTCAAGGACGCCATGATGCTGCGGATAGAACCTAGCATCCCCATCTTACCATCACAACACTCGCACATAAGCGTCCATACAACGACAACTGATCACTTCCACTGTTATTTGACAAAATAAATATAGGCCTAAACAAGTAAATTTGCAGCGATTAACTCACCCCTGAGAAATACCGAGTTATGTACGGGGTGATCAGCGGGCGGCCCTGATCCTGCGAGGATGCTGCGGATGATGCAGCAGAGGAGTAAAGCGTTGGTAATACCGGAAATGTGTGGTCTCAAACCGGAACCTTCCAAATTAAAAGCTCATGTTAAAATGCTGATGTGGGAAAGTGTAAGATGACTGCAACAAGAACATTGATTTGGCCTGTCAGGTACGTTATCATGCTGTCAAAGTGTCATTTCTAAATAAACATGTCAGTGGACACAATACAGGTGCATAAAAAGTCCCAATGCCTATGCACTGATACTGGAAACACACCTGACCAGACTTGGCCAATAAAATTAATTCATTTTAAACATACATTTCTTAATCTAGCTTCTGGCAAATCTTGCAAAAGTTTTATTACAGTCTTCCTGTGAGACAGGCCTGTACTTTGACAATGTTTAAATCCAGACTCAAAACAGTTCTGTTTAGCTGTGCATATGACTGAAAGGTTTTTATTCTGCACTTTTCTCTTTTAATGTTCATTTTATGATGTTTATTTGTGATGATTTATCTGTTTGTATTGTGATTTTAATGTCTTTCTTATTCTGTAAAGCACTTTGAAATACTTTGTGTACAAATTGTGCAATACAAATAAACTTGCCTTGCCTTACAGTCTGTTCAAATTTTCTGCATTGGCCTATCTATTACACAGTAACCGCTTTTGGTAGCCTATGACTGCCACTGAAGCAGTGCTGTGCTGTCCACAGAGCAGAGACAGACGGGAACAGAGTGGAACACTCCACAGCGGGCCAGGAGTTGAGTCAGTCAGGTCTGAACTCTCCACTCTGTGGAGGCCTCTGCCCAGGTCACTGGATTAGTGCCAGTGGGAACTCCCACAGACTACATGAGCTTTTCACTGCATCCCCACGCTTCAGTGTGGTATGCCATGTATTTTTCATCATAATTTCTGCGATAAGACATAGAAACAACTTTCATAGATGAAAGAATGCAAGTACTGACTAGCACTGTAGTTCACAAGAGTAAACTGTAATTTTAGAATCTCTCAGTCTATGCTACATTATTTGCATTTGATAAAAGGATGAACTGGTTAGAGGCAAAGGCTTCATTGTTGGCAGAACCACTTCAACATATACAGTGACTAGCACAGTGATATTTAAAATGTTAAAGTCATTCTCTCCTTAGTATCACAACTCTTCTGTTCTTCTTTGTAATGTACCCACGTGTTTGACAAATAACCACAACTATGATGCTGAGACAAAGGCAGTCAAAACAGTTCTGGGCATTCCTTCCTTGAGCTGTGCCTGAGCTTGTAGAGTTGAACATTTCTACCACATTGACAGAACACTGAGGCGGGTGCAGGGCTGGCCAGGCCCCGCTGAAGGGGAGGGCCCAGAGTGGAGAAGTGTGCAGTGGAAAAAAGGGGGGAGCCAGAGAGAAAAAAGACAGTGGGCTGATGCTTGCCTGGAGGTTTCTCTGCCTGCTGTGGCATTCCCATCCACACTCACTCCAATTGCTTCAAGGACCAGAGAACCAAGCAGAGGGTCAGGAGCAGCAGCTCTGATAGGACCTGACAATATTACACAGGAATTTATTAGCTCATATCTACAAACATGGCAGCCATGGAAACAATGGAGCAACCCAGCGTCCTTCTAGAGCCACAGACACTGACTGAGATCTCAGACGACGAAATCAACCTGCCTCCCTCAGACGATGAAGAGCCAGCTGAGGGGAAGACAGAGCCCTCTGCAGGTTCAGAGGCTAAGCAGGTCATGGAACAGCCTCCTGCAGATCAGCCCATGAATGGGGCCATGGTGCTCTCTCTGCTCGACAAGATCATTGGGGCCGTAGACCAGATCCAGCAAACACAGAGCGGCCTGGAGACCAGACAGCAGGAGATGGAGCGCTCTGTCACCTCCATCCAGGGAGAGCTGCTCAAACTGGCCAAGAGCCACAACACCACCTCCAACAGCGTAAACAAGATGATGGAGAAGGTGCGCAAGGTCAGCGTCAATGTGAAAACGGTCCGAGCCACTCTTGACAAACAAGGAGGCCAGATCAAGAAACTGGAGACCAACGAGGCAGAGCTGCTGAAGAGACGGAACTTCAAAGTCATGATCTACCAGGTCAGTTTACTCACTGTGTGAACCCTGTGTGAGGGTGAGTCCTGTGAGAGGGAGGGTCCTGTGAGAGGGTGAGTCCTATGAGAGGGTGAGACTTGTGTGAGGGTGTGTCCATTGAGAGGGTGAGCTCAGTGTGAGGGTGAGTCCTGTGGGTGAGTCCTGAAGGGGAGATATGTGTGAAGGTGTGTCCAGTGAGAAGGTGAGTCCTGTGTGAGGGTGAGTTCTTTGAGAGGGTGAGTCCTGTGAGAGGGAGAGTCCTATGTGAGGGGGAGTCCTCAAGGTAAGTCCTATGTGAGGGTGAGTGCTTTGAGAGGTGAGTCCTGTGAGAGGGTGAGTGCTGTGAAAGGGAGAGTCCTGTGTGAGGGGGAGTCCTCTGGTAAGTCCTGTGTGAGGGGGAGTCCTTTGAGAGGTGAGTCCTGTGAGAGGGGGAAATCCTCTGGGTAAGTCCTGTGTGAGGGTGTGTCCTGTGACAGGCTGAATTCTATGTGAGGGTGAGTCCTGTGTGAGGTGAGTCCTGTGTGAGGGTGAGTCCTGTAAGAGGGTGAATCCTGTGAGAGGTGAGTCCTGTCTGAAGGTGATTCTTGAGTGAGGGTGAGTCCTGTGGGAGGTGAGTCTTGTGTGAGGGTGAGTCTTGTGTGAGGGTGAGTCTTGTGTGAGGATGTCCTGTGAGAAGATGAGGCCTGTGTGCAAAAAGACAAGTTATAACATTTTATAGTATTACAAATGTTTTACAGGTGGTACTCAGAACTATTTGCAGTACTGTCCAGATTTAATTTGGGGCCTTTACCTAGTTTATGTGTACCTAATTTAATTCTGGGTAGATCTTGGGTTAGTTCATTCCTGGCCATACTTGTAAATCCAATAATTATATGAAGTTTCAAGTGTGAAAGGTTGCTGCATCAAATAATATTTTTCTATTTATTTATTTATTTATTTATTTATTTATTACACAGACAGTGCATACTGACCAACAGTAACTGTGTAATATGCAAGGGTTAGCTAAAGTGCTAGTTTTCATCTGTTGTCCTTTGTTTGGTGCGTACTTTATATATTTTAAGATGCAAATTTAAATGTTTAAAATTGTTCATTTAGATTGTCCATTGAAAAAAAATCTCATAGGACATGGTCTTGTCATGCCTGTCCACTGCTCTTCTCATGCCCAGTCCCCTTCACATGGTTGTTAAATGTACTTCACTGCCTGAAGATATTTTCTTCCCTAAGTACAATATTCATGACTCTAAAAATACAAGTCTTCACATGTGAACTCTACACACTGCGTCATCCTTGGCCCCCACATCATCAGCTTCTTTTTATTAAGGAGATGGAAAATACCACAGGCCCCCTCAAAGTTGTGCCCGGTAGAGACAGAACAGAGCGCAGTGCATCGGCCCGGGGGTGATGTGGAATAGTTCGTAGCTTTTTGCACAATGGTGTAAGAAGATTCAGAGTTTCCAGCCCTGACTCAGTGGTTCTCCTTACTCTTTCCAAGTGTTAGTTAGACCTTGTATTCTGCAAACTGGAGCATTCCTGACCTGACATGCCACATTGCATTGTTTTTATGTTCTAGACCCATAAATCGTCATCCAATTTCCATCATCACATCCAGGTATTCATTTCATTAGGTGCCTGGTTGAGAGAGATAGTTAGACAGATTTCCCAATACATTCCGCTCTCATAAGCACAGTCAGATGTCAAACTTGTGCAGATTGTGGCTGTTGTTGCCAAGGGCTTGGCCCTGTGTAAGAGAAACTCCCCCTGAAATGCCTTTCTCTGGCTTTCACTAATTCAAAATGCTGACTTTTTTGGAACTGGCAACAAGGGCATAAGGATTCACTTATTTATTCAAGAGGCAGACTAGCTCCCTCTGCACACAGTATCATATTGTTTTGTTCCTGGCAATACACAGTTACCAAAACCTTTATGAGTCCTACTTTATAGTACAGGCCTTTAGTCATGAAGCTATCAATTACATAAGAATCCGTGTTTACCCCCCACATGGAATATATATGTGTGTGTGGTGTGGATGCAATGGGACTTTATTTAGACAGCTGATATATGGTGTAAGCATGCTCTGCTTCTGCCTCTTCCTCATGTGGAACCAGTCACAGCCTTGTTTTCCGCTCCTCCATGTCTCCACCCTTCAGAAAAATGCACCCATCCCAGCATCCAGACTCCTCCACGGCCCGCAAAGATCCCTGCCTCATGACTATTTCTATCCACAACAACCCATTCATTCTATTTCCCTGAAACACCTGTGACATCTGCAAACAATGAAAACCGAGTCATTTAGGGTTATTTGAATTGTGCTGTGCTATAATATGTTGAGCAACTACATCACCAAATCTGTGTAATGTGAGTGGACATACAAGTGATCTCCTAGACTGCAGAGTTACACCTAACAACACCTTACAAGTATGTACCTTCAAATACCAAGATCTTCTAAATATAGGTAGAAACTTGAACTTGAAGGATATAACTAGGATAACTAAGCACAAAGGCAAAACAGCAAAGATGATACTAGAAATAAACAATGCCTTGATCAAGATTAACTTGTGGTCTACATTTCAAGTAACCAGTAATGAAACTGAGATCACTGCCATAGAAACACACACCTGTAGTGTTTTGGTCTGGGCATACTTTACATAACCAAAATTACCAAATTATTGGAGTTCTTCTAAACACACCTTCAAAGGATTCAAAAATACGCTAGCAGCTGTCTGGGATTTCTCAGGCTCCAAGTCAGTGCATGTAAATTCATCACTCTTAGGCCATTCTTCACTACCTCTCCATAAATGGTAATGCAAGGCCTAACTGTTTCCAGATCAGATCTCAGGCTTATATTTGAGTAAAGAGCAGAATGTCTTCATGAAGCCTGTGTGATGAGGTTTGGAGTGTGTCCGACTGAGGGGACAGGGCGAGGATGGGGGGTGGGGGGGTGGGGGGGTGGGGGGGGAGCTCACACACAACAGAGGGGGGGTCTAAAAATAGCAGCCATCACATACTTGTTTGATTGTGAAAAGGAAAGAGTCTTTGGGAGAATGTAGTCCTGTTTTGGGTAACATTGAGATTCATAATTTCATTTGCTTAGACAAATAATTGTGTTTTAAAAAGTGATTTCCTTTTGCAACATACTGCTACCGATAATATTAGTGAACTAAAGACTGTATTTTATCATGAAGTAGTTTAACTGCTCTCACCTGAAAATAATTGCATGAAAGAAGTAATATACAATACAAAACTCCGTAATTTAAATATCACTATATGTTTTGTAACTTAACTTTTCATATGTTCCCCTCACTGGAGCCAAGTGCACAATCATTTCCACTGTGATATATATTTTGCAGTAACAGCAACTCCTCAGCACACATACTTAAATAAATTTTTTTAAAGTGAAGCTGGTGAGGATTCAAACCCTTTTCAGATGACTCATATGGGGCTGACTCACAGTCACTAGTGTCTTATGATTCCACTGGTCATTGTGTGCATAGATAAGGAGGATAAAACAAATACTTTTTAGCACTATGAGCTGTGTACCAATGAACTATATAGTAGTAAAATGTTATTGATAATGACATGGTCATATGTTTTTCAATTGGATGCCACCCCTTCTGAGCCATCAGGTGCTGTAAACTATTTCCTCAGCTGTGTGGTGCACTGAATTGGGAGCTGCTTCAGGCCTCACTAGTGCAGCCGTGGAAACCCCCATATAGCCTGTGTTTGCTGGAGCACCATCAATCTGCACGCATTGGACAAACTGGAAAGAAAGTGTAACTGCCCCAAAGTCAGACCAGTGTCTTCCCCAAAACAACCACATCAGGGCTCAGCAGCAGAACCATGCTAGACTCATGTGACCCAGTGGACTGTACTGCCAATAAAGCAAAACACTGCCCATGTGATCAAATTAACTTCTCAACACAATGTCGGCTTGTGTTGAATGAAATAAATGTATTTCAAGAAATTTACAGAAAGTGCTGTTCTCAAGAAAATTAGGATAATTCAGATTAGTGCAGTAAACAGTATCAAAATGTCTGATGAATGAAAGTTACGAATGCAGCTCTAGCCTGGAAGTCCCTAGCTCGCACACTGATGGTGGTTACTCTGTTACGCAGTTAGAAAAAATACAGTGCACCGCAAAGAGCCATGAGTCATGCAGATAAAAAAAAAATCAAACACTGGCCACATAAATTCACATAATTGCAAGGCTGTGTTTCCATGGAAACACAAACATACACAGTAACAGAGGTAGAGGGGTTGTAACTGGTGTTGTGGTGAAAGAAATCACAAGACAGCGATGATTGTGCCCTCATAAAATCAGCTTTCCCTCCTTCACCACATGCAGTAGAGGGTATACACATGCCCAGCACATAACTCAAGCTTGTACAGTATTTTCCATGGCTTTGAGAGACCTTCCTGCAGCCGCTTGAAGAACAATGTCCCATTAAATGAGGAGGGTCAGGAAGTCAACACCAAGGTGAATGCTCCACTTCCCAAAGCTTATTTCCATGAAAACACAAATACAGTCTAGAGTGTGCTTGTACAGTCAATAATAATGTTATACATAGGCAGGTCTACCGTGTAGTTCCTGTCTATCACCTCTGAGCTTACTATTCTCTTGAATGTACCTTTTATGTGTGGCATGTTGGATGACTACAGCTAGCTTCATGGTTCATAGTCGCTCAGTATATGTGTGCATGTATTTGAGAGCAGTGAAAATGTTCTGATACTGCCCTGAAGCCTGACTGCCCACCTTCCTCCAAGGTGAGGTTCCAGTACTCTAATACAATGGCTTCATAAAGATCTAATTAAACTGTAGCCCACACAATGGACACTGACACTTCTGGTTACATCATCAACTTGTTTTTCTACTGCCCAGATGGAAGTCTGAGAGTTTGAAGTATAATTCCACTTGCGCGATTATTCACATGTTTCCACAAAGGGATCTCCCTCTTACACACATCCTGTCGTCCGGTGGGCTTTTGTCCCGGCCCTGCGTGTTCCTGTTTTGCTGGGACTGTGAGCCCTGCAGACGTTTAGGGACATAATTGCTCAAGCAGTTGCCTGCAGAATGGAAAAAGGAAGCCACTCCATAGCAGCTTTTCACGAACAAGTTAGAGCATTACATTCATGAGGATACGGGGACACAAATGAGAACAGGCTGCTATGAATGTCTTTGTATGGCCTGGTAACAACAGTGGAGCAAAAATAAAACAAAAACATCACAGATTTGTAACCACTATGCTATGCCAGTTGTTCTCAAAACTTTTCACACCAAGTACCAGCTAAAAAAACTTTGCCGGATCTAAAATATGACTTGACAATTGCTTTGGAAGTTCTAACCAAGAACTCACCCAAAGAATGAGATGAGAGAAAGTAGGATAAAACTGAAGAGAACAAGTTCACATATACAGTTTGAGAAACACTCCACCATGCAATTCAACAATTCAACTAACTACAAGGTTATATTCAGTCTTAGTACGAACAAGCAGCCACTCTTACCTTTATAACAATAAAACACCATATTGCATCTTTGCTCAAAAGCAATATTTGTACTTGTGTATTTGCTAATAACTTACTTAATTTATTTTTTCTTATTTGTGTTCCTACAGGATGATGTGAAGCTCCCCTCCAGACTCAGCATCTCCAAATCTATGAAGACCTCTGAGTCTGTGGCTGGGAGCAGAGGTGGCAGTATGCTGGAGCTCAAGGAGGCAACGGAGGAGGGAGGAGAGGAGGCAGGACAGAGCACGGACAAGCCCCACGTGGACCTGTCCTCAGATGAAGAGGGTGTGGATGTTGAGGACATACTGGAGGAGACACGGGCCGAGCGCATCAAACGCAGCAGCCTGCAACGTGTGCAAACTTTAAAGACTGTCTTTTCCAAGGAGAAGATGGACAAGACCAGGGCCAAGACCAAGGAAAACTTGGAGAAGACGAGGCAAAAAACTAAAGACAACATTGAAAAAACCAAGCAGAAGACCAAAGAAAACATTGAGAAAACAAAACAAAAAACCAAGGAGAACATAGAGAAAACCAAACAGAAAACAAAGGAAAACCTGGAGAAGACCAGGCAAAAAACCAAAGAGAACCTGGAGAAGACACGCCACAACATTGAGAAGAAGATGGGCAAGCTGGGAACACGCATGTCTGTAAACCCTGAGCGCAAGCAGAAGATGCAGACGTCCCGGGACAAGGTGAAGAAGGCTTTCACTCCAGACCATGTAGTTTACGCCCGATCCAAGACCGCCGTCTACAAGGTGCCTCCGTTCACCTTCCATGTCAAGAAGTTCCGTGAGGGGGCAGTAGAGGTGGTGCAGGGCACAGAGATGATAGAGGTGTCCCAGGATGGAGAGGCCTTCAGCGAGGTGGACGCTGAGCTGCAGAACGAGGCGGTGGAGGTAGAGATGGAGATGATGAACGGAGGTGGAGACGAAGAGGAGGAGCATGATGAAGTAGAAGAGGCTGAGGATCCTGACGAAGAGGACAGCCATGAGGAGCTGCAGAAGGATGAAGACCAGGACAGAGACAGTGATTAGTCTGAGTTACACACAACACATTACACCACACTATCCTTAGATTTATGTTTCATTTATTTGCAAGATCTATGAGGGAAATATCTGAAATGATGAAATGAAACTGTTGGAACAAAGAATAAATGTGACCAAATGATCAAATATCGGTATAACGCCATACTGAACAAAAATGCATGTTCCTCAATGTGTCTATTCAGCACATATTCAAAATGAATGGACATGATATAAACTCACTGCATCGCACACTGCCCCACACCTGAAGATATTCCTTTCATTATTAAAGCTAGATCTATGTTTGTTTTTAACATGTCACCTGACTCCTTATCTGTAGCCTAACTGTGACTGCTGCAGCCTCTTTGAACACCAATTATTTCAACTATTATCCACTGAATAACTGTTCTGTTCCATCCTATCACCCTCCAGTGTCCACACATTATTTTACTGTGTGCATTTGTTTGATCTGTTGTATTGTACTTTATTTGTTGATTACATGTGCAAATGTGAGTGTATATGTCTAAACAGAGATCCACAGAAACCCCATCACTGATAAAGTTCACAGCACACAGGTGGGACACGGGGGCTGATGACTTCCTTATGTCATTATTTCTCACATTAAACTCTAAATTGTCATTTTGTTTTCAAGGTAAACACAGAAGATTTTCACAATTGTTTGTATATTCTTTGTTGAACCACTAGCTTAATATTCACTTTAATAAAGTCTAGTTCACACATTTTGAGACTATTTTATCTTTGACCTTTGCTTTATCAGAATTATGAAACTCAATAGTAGCTCAGTATATAAAAAGTCTTACTCATTGTTAAGGCCAAAATTGAACTGTTTAAGTGACAGTTTAGTTACAGCTAGCTTATTTACATAATAATATACTGGTAATTCTTAATCTTGTGCATAGCCTGGGCATGCCTTGGGGTGAGGATAGACAGAAGAATGTGGAGAGATGACACTGCAGTGAGCCAACATTAAAACAATAGCAGAGTATTTATGGAAATAGGAATAGCAATACAATAACAATTTGCAGAGTCTGTTATTGTGGTCCTATTGTGTTACTGATTTAGGCTTACATCTGGGATGAAGCTGTTAGTAAGTTTTCTTCAGCCTGGTAGTTCACAACCTGGGAGCACCCAGATTTTAACAATGATGCATCAGTGTGTTGGTTCTAATCTCCAAAGGGTACCCCAGGCCCAAAGCAAGAAAAAGGATCCTCCAAAGGGACAGTGTGGACCCATTAAGATATATATTTCTTTCTTTTTTTTTTTTTTTTTTTTTTTTTTTTACCTAGGGAAGAGTTCAGAATGTTCTGGTGCACCTCTGTTTATCATTTTGCTCTTGGTGATTTTCAGATGTTAGAAGTGATTATGTCATACTCCCAGACGGGGACAGTTTATTGATAACAGTGTAGAGTACTTTGACATGAAATAAGTAAAAGGTAAATGCACCTGATCGTTTCTGTTACTGACCCATGAACTCATGTATTACAACAGAAATCTGCATTTTAACAATCTTCATCTTAGTTTTCCCCCAGACTGGCTTAAAGAATGTTGTGATGTCTGAAACACAGTAAATACAAACCTGAAACATTTACTTCGAGGAGGCAGGTTTTGGACACGCATAGGCTACGTGTGCGCCAGAACTCATAGCCTGTAGGATTGCGCCATCTAGCGACAGCACAGTGAGAGCCAGCTCTGCCTGATGTGGACACGCGAAGCCTCGAGAAGTCTGCCTGTTGTACTTCCGTGGTTGGCGCAGCTGCTCCAGAGGAAGAGGAAGGAGCATGTAGCCGTAGCATGAGCGCCCCTGGCCCCAGCTCCAGCGGTGTGGACTTTTCTACAAACAGCGACTGGACGGAGTGCTACTTATGCTGCGTAAGAGCCAACCAGTTTCTCTTCTGTTTCTGTGTAAAGCGCATATAAAATACCAAAAGTTTAGTGCCGAGCTAACGTAGCTGCTACAACAAGCTAAGAAAACGCCTCTGAAACTTGATTACTAGTGCATCACAATACTCTTCAGTTTACCTCATTAGGATAAAACATTAGAATTAACCATTGATTATAGGTTTGCAAGTCGTTATTGTATAAGTCCATTACATTTCTGTATGAAACTTGCTCATCAGGTTTAATTCCTGGGTGGTCCACATCGTATATCACATGTCACATCTTAATTTTCTGTGTCTCTTTTTCAGTGGCACAATGGCTATGTGGATCCAAGCCCAGCAACTGCAAGGTGATGCATTACACCAGATGCAAGCCCTGTATGGACAGCACTTTCCCATTGAGGTGCGACACTACCTGGCTCAGTGGATTGAAAACCAGCTATGGTAGGCAGATTTTTGTTGTCAAGTCATTCAACTATTGTTCTTCCACTGTCAGTCTTTGCCATGAGTGGACTGTGTCTTCTGCAGGGATTCGGTAGAGTTGGAAAACCCCGGAGAGGAGGTCAAAGCCAAGCGATTGCTGGACAGTCTTGTGGCAGAGCTCCAGAAGAAGGCTCAGCTTCAGGGAGGAGAGGATGGTTTTCTACTCAAGATTAAACTCGGTCACTATGCCAACCAGTTAAAGGTATGGTTCTTTTCTGAGTGGATAGGTCTATGGGCATGGAAATTAATAGGTTTAGGAGCATATTTGTCCCAAAATAGTAGACAGAAACTTCACTAACTTGAACTGGACAATACATTGGAGCACAAATTTCCCCACAGTATAAAATTTTAGTGTTACTATTTTGGTGAGGTCGTGAGAGTGAGAGAGACACCCTAATCAACTATGAAATGCTTTACTGCTCCACTACTGTATGCATGCCCCCTTGTAAAACTACTGGAATTGTATTTGTTTATTAAATGCTAAAGAGGAAAGACTGTAATATCATCCCATTGCTTTATGCTATTCTTGTTTATTTTTCTACCTAATTATTCTGGCATTTAATATTATGGTT
Organism: Periophthalmus magnuspinnatus; assembly: GCF_009829125.3. NCBI lineage: Eukaryota > Metazoa > Chordata > Actinopteri > Gobiiformes > Gobiidae > Periophthalmus > Periophthalmus magnuspinnatus. Next base: position 9,540,595 of record NC_047144.1, read on the forward strand.
GGCTTTTTATGAACGCAGAATAACAGATCATAACTGTTCCATGTTTGTTCAGAGCACATATGACCGCTGTCCATTGGAGCTTGTGCGCTGTATTCGACACATCTTGCAGTCGGAGAAGAGGCTAGTTCAAGATGCTACAAATGTAAGTTCAATTCCACCATGTTGAATATTACAGTAAACTGAGTAAACAGACAAATGTCTAAAAAGGCTAATTATTTTTCAAGATTTAACTCTTGAACATAGCTGTATTAAATGAATGAAACATTAAAATGTTATAAAGGGCAACTCTTTTAAACATTTATTAGAACTCCCATTGCTCTGAAACAATTGTGTAAACGTGTTTCTAAAAATAAACATCAGTAGAACGTTTACCCTGGAGTTATACCAGCAAGTCCTCCAGTCCAACCTTTTCCAGTACAGGACTCAATGAGAGCGCTATGGTAACAAATACAATAGAGTACTAATACTTAATTGATTTTGTAGGATACTGTAAAATTTGCCTGAATTACTCAAAGATCATTTTTAGATTTATAGTTTTGTAGTATGTTTGGAGGCAGTGGTTGAAATGACTCATTTCGTGTTGTTTGTTGACAGGCGAGTTCTGGTGCAGAGGGTCAGTCCATGGATACGCTGTCCCAGCGCCATCAGCAGATCAACCAGGCCTTTGAGGAGCTGCGGCTGGCCACTCAAGAGACTGAAAATGAGCTCAGGAAGCTTCAGCACAGCCAGGAGTACTTTATCATTCAATATCAAGAGAACCTTCGCATTCAAGGTAACATTTGCAGACTACAATATGTACACTGCCACATACAGAAACCTTATAAACCTCATTTATATCCCTATTTAATGTTGTGAGGCATTTTCAAGGTGCAAAGACCGTTGCTTGGAGCTTGCTCTTGTGTGTTTTGAATAATTATTCGTTAAAATTGTGCATGTAAAATCTACACTGAGAAAGGATTTTTTTTTTTGTGTCGGCATGGCAATATTTGTTACATCCACTGAAAAGGGAAGAAGAAAAGGGAAGAAGAAAATCCTGTTTGCCCTCCCTGTCCTCATTGTAATGCTGTCTGTTTTGTACTTTAGCTCAGATAAGCAGCCTTGCCTCCCTGCCAGCCGCTGAGCGCACTCAGAGAGAGCCGGCCCTCCAGAGTAAGAGAGCCACAGTGGAGTCCTGGCTCACCAGAGAGGCCAGCACGCTCCAGAAATACAGACTTGTAAGTACAGTACTTGTCCTGTACTTTTTGTAGCATGACATGCAAATGTCTGCATCATGTCCGCTCTTCAACCTCACAATTTTGGTTGATTATATCTTGACATTAATTTTTACTTAGTTTTGATGTGTACTTTGATGTTTGTGTGGTTGTTGATGTGTTTTTAAGGATCTGTCCGAGCAACACCAGAAGACCTTGACTCTCTTGAGAAAACAGCAGACGCTAATTCTGGATGAGGAGCTCATCCAGTGGAAGAGAAGACAGCAGCTGGCCGGCAATGGCGGTCCACACGAAGGGGGCCTGGATGTACTTCAGTCCTGGTAATGTTTGCTTTGTGAACTTTCTTGGGGTGGGCAACGAAACTTAACCGTGCACTGCATGTGTCTTCCTTTTGTTTTGAGGTGTGAGAAACTGGCTGACCTCATCTGGCAGAACAGGCAGCAGATCCGTCGCTGTGAACACCTGACGCAGCAGCTGCCTCTGCCTGGCCCCATGGAAGAGCTACTGATCAAACTCAACGCTGATATCACAGACATCATTTCGGCGCTTGTCACAAGGTCCGGGCTCTACAATGTTTTCTTGTTTTTGTAATGTAAAATAATAAAATAATAATTTGATATTTGTTGTTAGCACATTCATCATTGAAAAGCAGCCACCCCAGGTGTTAAAGACTCAGACCAAGTTTGCAGCCACTGTGCGCCTCCTAGTGGGTGGAAAACTAAATGTCCACATGAATCCACCTCAGGTCAAAGCTGTAATTGTGAGTGAGCAGCAGGCCAAAGCGCTGTTAAAGAATGAAAGCACACACAGGTGAGATACACTCACTGTCTTCTACACATATGATTGTTCTGCTGCTAATACTCTGTTTCCAGTGAAAGCAGTGGAGAGATCCTGAACAACAACTGTGTGATGGAGTATCACCAGGCCACAGGGACGCTCAGTGCTCACTTCAGAAACATGGTAGTGCATCAGTGGTACTGCTTTGTTTGACATTCATTTATGTACAGAGGTTTATTCAGTGCTTTCACCACTGCCTTCAAACAGTCGGCAGGTATTCATAAAGTTATAGGTACATTTACAACTAATAAAAATATATATAGCTTATGACATAATCTTTAAATGTGATTTGACTGTGAACATAGGCAACATTTTTAACACCTGTTAATACCATGTGAGATGCACCTCCAATCTTTTACCAAAGAGAATGTTTATTTTAATGAACAGTGAAAGTGGCCCATGCAAGTATTTATATAACTCTGCTTTGACAGTCCCTAAAGAGGATCAAACGCTCAGATCGCCGCGGTGCTGAGTCAGTCACAGAGGAGAAGTTCACCGTCCTGTTTGAATCGCAGTTTAGTGTTGGGGGCAATGAACTTGTCTTCCATGTCAAGGTAAGGATATACTTACATTGCACTATATAGTACTATGTTGTGTTGTACAGCACAGTATAATATTGCACAATTAATTTGTACAAATGTGTGATTCTATTAAAAGACACATCAAAAGCCCAGCAGAGGGCGTGATATATCAATAAGAAACAGAAGTGTCTGTTTGTGCTCATTCACTTTCAGTAAGGGTAATGTAGGTGAATCGCTCTTGTCTTTTGCCAAACAGACTTTGTCTTTACCAGTGGTGGTGATAGTTCATGGTAGCCAAGACAACAACGCCACAGCTACAGTCCTGTGGGACAACGCCTTTGCTGAGCCAGTCAGTATGAATTTTATCTTCATTAATTTAATAACAATTATTTAACAACAAACTGCCCTGCATTTTTAACAATACATAAAAATAACAATAATTATTATTTATTTCACAAATCATAAATAAATCCAGAGACCAATTTGGGTCTGACAGTGGATGTTGGTGATATTCTCTTCTCAGGGTCGGGTGCCTTTCATTGTCCCAGACAAAGTACTGTGGTCACAGCTTTGTGAGGCTCTGGACATGAAGTACAAGGCGGAGATGCACAGCACGCGAGGCCTGTCTGAGGATAACCTGGTGTTTTTGGCTCAAAAGGCGTTCAGCAGCACTAGTAACAATCCTGAAGACTTTCGCAACATGACCATGTCCTGGGCCCAGTTCAACAGGGTAAAGTTTCCTAAATGTGCTAGATTTTACACGACAGCAGTCTGATAATGTGGCTTGTTTTGCATTCACAGGAGAGCTTGCCTGGACGCAACTTTACCTTTTGGCAATGGTTTGATGGAGTTGTTGAGCTCATGAAAAAGCACCTAAAGCCTCACTGGAATGATGGGTTAGTTTTTTTTTCTTTAAGATGGTATATATTTATATTCACGATAATGTACCATTGTATTTTGAAGCTGATGTCTGAAAATATTCAATGTATGTGTATGTGTTTTGAAAAGGGCCATCTTGGGCTTTGTCAACAAGCAGCAGGCTCAGGACATGCTTCTGTCCAAACCCAATGGGACATTTCTGCTTCGCTTTAGTGACTCAGAGATTGGAGGCATCACCATTGCCTGGGTAGCTGAGAACCCCAACAAATCAGGTTGCTGATCAACCACAACAATCCTTTTTAATTACAATAATGTCAGCTTTGACCTGTTAAATGCAATTATAGGGTTTTACTGCTGTTGAATGCGTTCCTAGGTTCTAATCGTGTTTTGTGACAGGGGAGAGGCTGGTCTGGAATCTACTGCCTTACACCACCAGGGACTTCACCATTCGTTCACTCGCTGACCGCATCAGTGACCTCAATCACCTGCTGTTTCTGTATCCGGATAAACCTAAAAACGAAGTGTTTGCTAAGTACTACACCCCCCCCCTTTGTAAGTACATATACATTTTACTTTAACAATACTTTAGTGTGGTTAAAACAATTATACCATTCTTTTACAGCTAAAGCACCTGTTGATGGATATGTCAAACCGCAGATCAAACAGGTTGTTCCAGAGTGAGTAAAATTTTCAAACCATATAATGCTACAATATGAAAAGGAAATTGTATTGGTAACGAGACTTTAAAATTTCATAACAATACAAGTAATTGCATTCACGATACAAGACAGTATTTAACTTTAAAATTTTTGTTAACATTGTTGTTCCATTGATGTGGATGACTAAACTTGTGTGTAATTGTGAAGGAAGTGATTGCAGACATGGTATAACGTTGAAAGAAATTTTATCTGATATCAGAAGAGTAGGTACAGACAGCAGGCACATGCATGTTACATTACAAAGGAGCCTTCCAGTACTAGGCCTCTTTCCCAGGGCATATCTATAGAAGTCTGGTCCTAAGGATTTAAACAAATTTTACATACTGTCTGTACAAGCTCATGAATTGATATACCGTTAATTGTTTACAGGAAGGTAGAATACGTCACTAAAAAGATACTTGCAGTCACTGAAAAGATGTATTACAAGGCGACTTGTCAATCGAAAGATGAATACTCGTATCATGTAACTGAAGTAGCAGGTTCCAGTGTAGACATCTTAAAATAAGTATGTGTCACGTTCTTACTGAGAAACAAGTTCACTTTAATGTTTGTAACACACAGTATTCAACACAATGTTTGAGAGAAAAGTAATAAACAAAAATCATGCTTTCATTGTGTCTTTGTCAGATTTACCAGCCCCAACCCTGAACCTCCCTCCTTCATGGACCAGACTACATCTCCTTCTTCCAGCCACCCAAGCAGCTTCACCGTTTACCCCTCCATGTAAGCACCCAAAGTATTCTCGCTGGTTCGCTTTGAGTACATAACATACCGATCTATGCCAACTTTGACAATACTTCAATGTGAAACTCTTATTTAAATACGAGAGAGGGAAAAAAAACATAATACTCAACAATTTTAACACCACAACAATGATTACACTTTTTTTTGTATACAAATGAATGTACGTTTTCAGTTTTCAAAAATAATGGTAGTTCCTCAGTGAGTACTATATGACCCTATAGGCCTTGTGATATAGATCAAGATCATTCTAAAACTCTTCCACAATGGTCCAATTTGGTAGTTTGTAGTTTTAAAAATATATCTACCTAAATCTGTAAATCTAGCTCTAATCGATAATAAAACTAATATTGATGTGTTTTTTGTTGTTGTTTTTTGTTTGAGTGCCCTTTCCTGATCTTATCTGTGGTCTGTCAGGAGTGAGGCCATGCTGGACGCTGACGGAGACTTTGACCTGGAGGACACGATGGATGTGGCTCGTCATGTGGAGGAGCTGCTTCGTCGGCCTATGGCAAGCCAATGGGGAAACCAGCAGACCTGAGGACCTCCACATACTTTATGTCAAGGGCGAGTGCTGGGGCCACTGATGCCTTTTAAAAACACAACTGTTTGTAATAATGTGCCTGGTTTGACCCAGTCCTGTTATCCTCTCTCAGGGCTTTGTCATTAATTTGTTAAAAGGTTTTGGTCATTGCTGCATTTTTTGTGTGAGATATTCTAATTATGCTTTACACTTGTGAGTTGGGAACAATCTACATTTATAAGATTCCTATTTTTCCATATAGCATCTTATATATTAATATATACTAAATGTCAATGCATAGTGGGGCTTGCTTGTACTAGGGTAAATATTACTCTTTGTTCCTGTTTATGACCATGTAATTTAGTCGGTCAGTACTGTTCTGATGAACTTAAAGAAAATGGCAAATCCCAAAAGACCTGTTATTCATCAAGTTGTAATTTAGCTTTAAGGAAAAATATACAGGTTGCAATTGGCATTTATTTCTATCCACTACATTTTCCTTGCGCAATTTTATATGCCCTGAAATATAAATACATTCATATCAAATATGGGTTTTGAGAAATTTATATGAAAATATTTTGCCGTCCGCTTGGTTCAGTGTAAATGTATGAATGCCTTCTTGCCCTGCAAGTATTTTTCTGTTTCAGAATGCCTTTTTAAAACCCAATGTTTGTGCCTGAACTATTGATAACTGGGTTAGTATTATCAGGTTTTTAATTTATCCAATTAAAATATTGAAAGTAATGTCCAACTATTGCAGCAACCCATGCCAATTATTAGCATTTTACATATTAAAAAAGCTTATTGTATGAAAGGCATAATCAGTTTAATGGACTAATTTACCTTTTGTCAAAATACAAAGATGTGCCAGAAAACAGGCTGAATTTTTTACATACACAGACCAGGAGTGTAGTCATTGTAAAATGTTTGCGCTCTTGACATGGTAGGGCCAATGAGACGTAAGTCGGCCTGATGAAATCTCTGGATCATCAAAAAAAAAAATCTAACATTTCTTGAATCAATTGCTTGTGTGCACTTGAGATGCTTATGCTTGTATGAATATAGATATGCCTGTGCCTTGTTACTAATGGAAACTAACGGGCAGAAACACTGGGATCATTTCTACAGTTCAACATTCTGTCAAAGTCTATGTAAGACTTGCACATACAAAGTAACAGTGAATGTGGCTAACCTCAGGAAATCACACTATGGCAGCCTCTGGAAATCTCTCTGTAATCAGGTCCATTCTAATTAAGCCAAAAAAAAGTTGTATTGTTTCTTATTTCAGTGCTTTTGCCTTGTGCTTTAGTGTAAACCTATGTTGTTTACTTCTAACTTAAAGTTGATCTCACCAGCAGATCCCTGTTGTCCAGTTTGTGTGGTGTATAGCTATGTGGAACTGTTTTATTTTGATAAACACTTTTATATGAAACTCATTTTCTGTGTTGGCCTTCTTGATGATAGACTTCGTTCACCAAGAATCGATTATTTTCATGGGATTAAAAAGTTAAAGACAACCGATTGCCTAATTAAGTACAGAGTGTAGTGGAAATTTGAAGTCCCCACTTTGGTACGGGTTAATGTTTATAAGGAGACATTGAACTGCTGTATGAGAGTGCCATCAGGGTCCTCATATGACTGGTCACATGACAGTGGTAGAGCACTGGGACGTACGCTCTTCTGTGATTGGTTGCCTGGTGGACAGCACCGTATCTGATTGGTTCGCAGTCAAGTGGCGCTTCCTGGTTTGGAGAAAGTAGGAAATGTTTTTGAAAGTGTTGCTGCGGAGGGATCAAGTGTTGATAGCGGGCGAAGATGCTCTCCTGCTCCGTTTGGAGGTTTCTCATCTTCCTTGCGCTGTGCGGGAGCGTTACCCCGCAGCGGAGATTCCCCACTCTAGAGCACCTCCGGCCGGGCAGCAGTGAGCAGGCGCAGGCCGACGCTGTGAATGGGCTGCTCCACAGGCTCCTTGGGACCCGTGCATCGGAGTTCATTGTGTCCGTAAACAAGAGCCTGTCCAACGACAGTCTGGATGTGTGCGAGCTCAGCTCCACCCGGAACAACAGAGTGGTGGTCACCGGCAGCAGCGGTGTGGCCGTGGCGTCTGGCATCTACAACTACCTCAAATACTTCTGCAACTGTCACGTGTCCTGGTCCGGAGACCAGCTGGACCTGCCACGACCTCTGCCCAAGCTGAGCGGGGTTCTGCGCATCGCCAGCCCGCACAGGTCACCGATGCACCATGCCACGCACACACATATGTAGAATATAGTCAGATAAAAGAAATGTTATGTCTGTCTAGTGTCAGTATGTTAGCCTTCATCATTTACTTTAACCCTTTATCTAACCAGGATAAAACTACTGATTGGGGGATTAATTTCAGCCATTAAAGAAAGTAATTTAGTTAGAAAAGCCAGGCTATGTTTCATGGTATTGAATGGCTGACTGTAAATGTATGTTAGCCTGAAACAACCTGCAGTGTTGCATGCAACTCTGACTGGTTTGGTGAGACTTCAAAGATTTTCCTTGTGTCCTGTGACTTTTCTGAAAGGTCTGAAAGGTATTGCTTTGCACAGACACAAACACATCCACAATGTTTCTCTCTCCACATGTCCTCATTTGTCATGTCCAAATGAATAAAGGGTTTTGAGATGTTTTGCTCCCCGGTATGACGTGGTCGTGACAGCTGGTGGGAGTAGACCCTAATAGGAATACTCCAATACTTCAACTGAGCTCAGCAAAACGGCCTCTTTCAAGTTGTTTTTCATCACAGCCATTCACTGTGTTTGGGCCCAGTGCCAGCAGTACACAACAGACCCTGTTTCACACACTCTTGGCCAGCAAACTCTCTCAGGACACTTTAAATGCTCGTCCTTTTAAATTTGATAGTGTAAAGCTGCTGCTGGTATAATTTGTGATAATCATCTACATTGAACCCACCCTCTTCCAGATACAGTTTTACCTAGACTTTCATACCACCAACATACATGGCCCCTTTAAGCACTGGCTGTTTTTGCATTACAGCCGCCTCATCTCCTCACAGTTATGTCATGCATGCCTCTGTCATGCACTGAAAAAGCAGACATGCATTTATGACCTCAAGTCCTTTAAACGTGCTCTGCTACTGTGAGGTTTTGGTAGATATATGAGGCAAAGAAAGCAGAGTAGTGCAACATCTAGTGGCTAGTGTCTTTTGTCTCTCTTATTTCTTATTTTTCTTATTTATTTGTAAAGGAACAACACATATTAATAAACAATGTGCATGTACATATGGCTATTTTCCATCTTCAGTCTCTTGACGGGTTGACAATCACCCTAAGGCAAAAGTCACCAGCATCCAGTCACTATACATAAAAATAGAGGAACAATTCATTTGAAGTTAAACCAACTCAATATAAAAAGTAATAATAATTTTGTTACTTTATGGTTTTCCTATTAAAGGAGTCATATTGCCTATAATTTCCTGTGGTTTTGCACTTTGTACATCTATAAGGTAGAATTGAGTTGTATAACTGACAAATAAAAAGTAAATAATTTACCTGTCTTATAACTATGAACAAAATCTGCCTCTGAATGCATTGTCAATGCAAGGGAATTCAAATGTATAACCATACGAATATTTGAAGCATTTTACGCTGTTTTAACACTATTTCTGACCCCTCTCTGTTGGTATTGCAGGTTCCGGTACTACCAGAATGTGTGCACTGTCAGCTACTCGTTTGTGTGGTGGGATTGGCCTCGGTGGGAGAGGGAAATTGACTGGATGGCCCTAAACGGTATCAACCTGCCCCTGGCCTTCACGGGGCAGGAGGCACTGTGGCAGGAGGTATGAGCTCCATAATATTAATGTTGTTTGCTAAAGGTTATATTGACTAATGGCCAAATTTATTTTACATTCCCCACGTGGACAAAATTGTTGGTACCCTTCGATTAATGAAGGAAAACTCACAATGGTCACAGAAATAACTTGAATCTGACAGAAGTACCGGTAATAATAAATAAAAATTCTATAAGCAATTTCTGACTTTCGTTGATTAAATTTCAAAGTCAGAAATTGCTTTTTAACCATGATTCAACAGAGTTACTTAAAAAAATAAACTCATGAAACCGGCCTGGACAAAAAATGATGGTACCCCTAGCAAAGACTGAAAATAATGTGACCAAAGGGACAGGTTAATCCAAGGTGTGTCCACTAATTAGCATCACAGGTGTCTACAATCTTGTCAGTGGGCCTATATATATATCGGGCTACAGGTCACTGTGCTGTTTGGTGAAATGGTGTGTCCCACACTCTACATGGACCAAAGGAAGCAAAGGAAAGAGTTGTCTCAGGAGATTAGAAAGAAAATTATAGACAAGCATGTTAAAGATAAAGGCTATAAGACCATCTCCAAGAAGCTTGATGTTCCTGTGACAACAGCTGTACATGTTATTCAGAAATTTAAGATCCATGGGACTGTAGCCAACCTTCCTGGACATGGCCGCAGGAGGAAGATTTATGAAAAGGCAAAGAGACTGACAATACGAATGGTAACAAAAGAGCCCAGAAAAACTTCTAAAGAGATTAAAGGTGAACTTCAAGCTCAAGGAACATCAGTGTCAGATCGCACCATCCGTCGCTGTTTGAGCCAAACTGGACTTAACGGGAGACGACCAAGGAGGACACCATTGTTGAAAACAAATCATCAAAAAGCCAGACAAGCCACAAAGCTTCTGGGAGAATGTCCTATGGACAGATGAGACAAAAAGTTAACTTTTTGCCAAGGCACATCAGCTCTATGTTCACAGATGGAAAAATGAAGCATGTCAAGAAAAGAACACTGTCCCTACTGTGACTCATGGAGGAGGATCTGTTATGTTATGTTCTGGGGCTGCTTTGCTGCATCTGGCACAGGGTGTCTTGAGTCTGTGAAGGGTACAATGAAATCTCAAGACTATCAAGGGATCCTAGAGAGAAATGTGCTGGCCAGTGTTACAAAGCTTGGTCTCATTCGCAGGTGGGGGTCATGGGTCTTGCAACAGGACAATGACCTGAAACACACAGCTAAAAACACCCAAGAATGGCTAAGAGGAAAACATTGGACATTCTAAAGTGGCCTTCTACGAGCCCTGACCTAAATCTTATTGAGCATCTTGGGAAGGAGCTGAAACATGCCGTCTGGAAAAGGCACCCTTCAAACCTGAGACAACTGGAGCAGTTTGCTCATGAGAAGTGGGACAAAATACCTGCTGAGAGGTGCAGAAGTCTCATTGACAGTTGCAGGAGTCATTTGATTGCAGTGATTGCCTCAAAAGGTTGTGCAACAAAATATTAAGTTAAGGGTACCATCATTTTTGTCCAGGCCTGTTTCATGAGTATATATATTTTTTATAATTCTGTTGAAGCATGGTTGAAAAGCAATGTCTGACTTTCATTGGTTAAATTTCATAGAATTTTTATTTATTACTTTTGTCAGCTTAAAGTTATTTCTGTGACCATTGTTCATTAACCAAAGGATACCAACAATTTTGTCCACGTGTGTATATAGTCATAGTCATCCTCTCAAAGTGGTCTATGGAGCTGAGAGTTGTCTCACACGGTAAAGAAAAGTACTTATTGGGTGTTATAGGTTTTATAGAAGGGACACATTACGCTTCCCTCCTACACTCCTCATGTCTATTGTCTTGTACTGTATATGTTCATGATGTGCCACTCCTATTGCCTTGTTTGTTTGTGGTAATTCACATTGAAATTCTGTTGTAGTTGCATATCAAAATGTCATTACTCAGCACTATAGAAGTCCTGAATATTTCAGTGGTCTTGATACTGTATTTAAAACATGTGGCGCCCTCTTGAGGTAGATTTTGAACATGAATCTTTGTGTGTATCAGGTGTATCGATCTCTGGGACTAAACCAGTCTGAAATAGAGGAGTTTTTCTCTGGACCAGCATTTCTGGCTTGGAACCGAATGGCAAACATGTTTCGCTTTGGGGGACCTCTGCCCCAGTCCTGGCATGTGACCCAGCTCAGCCTTCAGGTAGTCACGCCCATGTACCCATTTTTAACATAAGTGTAGCATTTTTGGTCACTGCCATACACACATTTTAACTTTTATTTTATTATGACGTTTTGATAATTATTTGTGTTTATAATATTATATAAAACAAGTTAAATATAAATAAAGTTAAAGGATAAACAAAAATACTTATATATATTATTTTTTATCTTAATCTTACAATATTGTATCCATCCATCCACCCATTTTCTTCCGCTTATCCGGGGTCGCGGGGGCAGCAGTCTAAGCAGGGACTCCCAGACTTCCCTCACCCCGGACACATCCTCCAGCTCCTCCGGTGGGACCCCAAGGCGTTCCCAGGCCAGCCGAGAGACATAGTCCCTCCAGCGTGTCCTGGGTCTTCCCCGGGGCCTCCTCCCGGTGGGACATGCCCAGAGCCTCCTCCCGGTGGGACATGCCCAGAACACCTCCCTAGGGAGGCGTCCAGGAGGTATCCTGAGCAGATGCCCGAGCCACCTCAACTGGTTCCTCTTGACGTGTAGGAGCAGCGGCTCTACTCCGAGCTCCTCCTGTGTGTCTGAGCTCCTCACCCTATCCCTAAGGGTGCGCCCGGCCACCCTACGGAGGAAACCCATTTCAGCCGCTTGTATCCGCGACCTTGTCCTTTCGGTCATTACCCAGAGCTCATGACCACAGGTGAGGGTAGAAACGTAGATTGACCGGTAAATCGAGAGCTTTGCCTTTGGGCTCAGCTCCTTCTTTACCACAACGGACCGATACAGCGACCGCATCACTGCAGACGCTGCACCGGATCCGCCTGTCAATCTCACGTTCCATCCTTCCCTCACTCATGAACAAGACCCCGAGATACTTGAACTCCTCCACTTGAGGCAGAGACTCACCACCCACCCGGAGAGGGCAAACCACCTTTTACCGGTCGAGAACCATGGCCTCGGATTTGGAGGAGCTGATTCTCATCCCAGCCACTTCACACTCGGCTGCAAACCGCCCCAGTGCCTGCTGCAGGTCCTGGCTCGAAGAAGCCATCAGGACAACAGCATCTGCAAACAGCAGAGATGAAATCCTGTGGTTCCCAAACCAGACCCCCTCCGGCCCCTGGCTGCGCCTAGAAATTCTGTCTATAAATATAATGAACAGAACCGGTGACAAAGGGCAGCCCTTGCGGAGTCCAACATCCACTGGGAACAGGTTTGACTTACTGCCGGCAATGCGAACACAGCTTCTGCTCCGGTCATACAGGGACCGGACAGCCCTTAGCAAAGAGCCCCGGACCCCATACTCCCAGAGCACCCCCCAAAGGACACCATGAGGGACATGGTCGAATGCCTTCTCCAGATCCACAAAACACATGTGGACTGGTTAGGCAAACTCCCATGAGCCCTCAAGGACCCAGATGGAGAGTATAGAGCTGGTCCAGTGTTCCGCGACCAGGACGAAAACCACACTGCTCCTCCTGAATCCGAGGTTTGACTATCGGTCGGATTCTCCTCTCCAGTACCCGAACCGCCACCTTAACGTGGTGGAGGGGTTTGAGCACCCGAATGATCCTGGGAGCTATGTTGTCAGGGGCTTCATGCCCCTGATAGGGTCACCCATGGCAAACAGGTCCTGAGAGACGGGTCTGACTAAGAGCGGTTCAGAAGCCCATCATCAAGAGGAATCCAACGAGGCCTTTTACGTCGCTCGGACTGGCGTTACCGGGGCCCCACCCTGGAGCCAGGCCTGGGGTGGGTGCTCAGCAGCGAGCGCCTGGTGGACGGGGCCCGGCCGGTCCCAGTCCGAAGGAACGACGTGGGGTCGTCCTCCCGTGGACCCACCACGAGAGGAGCCATGAGGGGCGGGTGCAGAGAGATCTGGGCGGCAGTCGAAGGTGGGGACCTCGACAACCGGATCTCCGGAAATGGAGACTAGCTCTGGGGACATGGAATGTCACCTCGCTGGGGGGGAAGGAGCCTGAGCTTGTGCGGGAGGTTGAGCATTACCGGCTAGATATAGTCGGCCTCACCTCCACGCACAGCTTGGGCTCTGGAACCCAACTCCTTGAAAGGGGTTGGACTCTCCATTTCTCTGGCGTTGCCCGCAGGGAGCGGCGGCGAGCTGGTGTGGGCTTGCTCATTGCCCCACAGCTCAGCCGCCACGTGTTGGAGTTCACCCCGGTGAATGAGAGGGTCGCGTCCCTGCGCCTTTGGGTCGGGGACAGGTCTCTCACTGTTGTGTCGGCCTACAGGCCAAACAGCAGTGCGGAGTACCGGGCCTTCTTGGAGTCCCTGGGAGGGGTACTAGACAGTGCACCAACCGGGGACTCCGTTGTTCTCCTGGGGCCTTCAATGCCCATATGGGTAATGACAGTGACACTTGGAGGGGCGTGATTGGGAGGAATGGCCTCCCCGATCTGAACCCGAGTGGTGTTTTGTTATTGGACTTCTGTGCTAGTCACAGTTTGTCCATAACAAACACCATGTTCGAGCACAAGGGTGTCCATCGGTGCACGTGGCACCAGAACACTCTAGGTCGGAGGTCGATGATCGACTTTGTTGTCGTGTCATCTGACCTCCGACCACGTGTCTTGGACACTCTGGTGAAGAGAGGGGCTGAGCTGTCAACTGATCACCACCTGGTGGTGAGTTAGATCCGCTGGCGGAGGAGGAAGCCGGACAGACCTGGCAGGTCCAAGCGCATCGTGAGGGTCTGCTGGGAACGTCTGGCGGAGCCCTCTGTCAGAGGGCTTCAACTCCCACCTCCGGGAGAGCTTCTCCCTGATCCCGGGGGAGGCTGGGGACATGGACTCTGAGTGGGCCATGTTCTCCACCTCTATTGTCAATGCGGCTGCTCGTAGTTGTGGTCGTAAGGTCTGCAGTGCTTGTCGCGGCTGCAATCCCCGAACCCGGTGGTGGACACCGGAAGTAAGGGATGCCGTCAAGCTGAAGAAGGAGTCCTATCGAGCCTTGTTGGTTCGTGGGACTCCTGAGGCAGCTGATGAGTACCGGCGGGCCAAGTGTGCCGTGGCTCGGGCAGTCACAGAGGCAAAAACTCGGGGTTGGGAGGAGTTCGGGGAGGCCATGGAGGAGGACTATCGGACGGCCTCAAAGAGATTCTGGCAAACCGTCAGACGCCTCAGGAGGAGGAAGCAGTGCTTCACCAACACTGTTTACAGTGCAGGTGGAGAGCTGCTGACCTCAACTGGGGATGTTGTCGGGCGGTGGAAGGAATACTTTGAGGATCTCCTCAATCCCACTGTCACGTTTTCCGAGGAGGAAGCAGAAACTGGGGACCCGGAGGCGGACTCGTCCATCACCCTGGCTGAAGTCACTGAGGTGGTTGGCAAGCTCCTCGGTGGCAAGGCTCTGGGGGTGGACGAGATCCGTCCTGAGTACTTCTCTCTCTGGATGTTGTGGGGCTGTGGCTGACACGTCTCTGCAACATCGCGTGGCGGTCAGGGACAGTACCTGTGGAATGGCAGAATATTGTAATGCATATTATGTAAGTATGGCTGCTTGAAAATAGTTATGGAATTGGGAATTACCGCTACATATCTGCTGCCCATGTCGAAACAAAATGATCAACTTTACCAAATGAGTCAAATTACATGTTATGTTTTTGTGAAATGAGTAGTCTGACCTGTAATATGAACTTTAAAGGTTCCAGGACATCAGCATGCCGTGAACCAGCTTTGGTTGTTAAAAACTGGTGCAGCTACATTTGTGCTAGTTTTGTTTAGATATTTATACTATTTGCATTATTTTGAGGCTGCTTTCTTACTTCTCCTTTTGTCTTGTCTACAGTTTAAGATCTTGGAGAGAATGCGATCATTTGGCATGATTCCAGTTCTTCCAGCCTTCTCTGGAAATATCCCTAAAGGAATCCTGAGGTCAAAATAAACTTCTCATAAACAACATATACAAAAAATACACTGCCTGGCCAAAAAAAAAAAGGTCACACACTCTTAATATTTTGTTGGACCGACAGCACGCATACGCTGTGGCATTGTTTCGATTTCGCTTCTGTAATGTCACAAGATTTATTTCCATCCAGTGTTGCATTCATTATCCCCAAGATCTTTTGATGATGTTAGACTCTGACCGCTGCACAAAGCCTTCTCCAGCACATCACAAAGATTCTCAATGGGGGTTAAGGTCTGGACTCTGTGATGGACAATCTGTGTGAAAATGATGTCTCATGCTCCCTGAACCACTCTGTCACAATTTGAGCCCAATGAATCCTGGCATTGTCATCTTGGAATATGCCCGTGTCATCAGGGAAGAAAAAATCCACTGATGGAATAACGTGGTCATTCGGTATATTCAGGTGTCAGCTGACCTCATTCTTTGAGCACAGACTGTTGCTGAACCTAGACCTGACCAACTGCAGCAACACCAACATATTTGCTTAGTTAAATCCAGATGACTCTTTTTTTTGGCCAGGCAGTGTATATAAATGTATTTATTTTGTGCACCATTTGGTACTATATATATTTAGAAGATCAATTTTATATGTTTGTTATATAAGACAATACTCAAGCTTCTCTTTTCTATTTTTCCCAATTCTTATGTTTTAGATTGTATCCAACTGCAAATGCAACAAGACTGGGACCATGGGCTCAATTCAACTGCAGCTACTCCTGCTCTTACGTCTTAGACCCCCAGGATCCACTCTTCTTCCAAATTGGGTCCCTCTTTCTCTCACAAGTGGTCAAACAGTTTGGCACAGATCATATTTATAACACAGACACATTCAATGAGATGACACCGCCCTCCTCAGACCCTAATTACCTGAAATCCGTCAGCCAAGCAGTCTTCAACACCATGACGGCAGGTGAGTGTCCGCTCAATCATACTCAATCATATTAGAGAGAGCACATTTGGGTTTTGTAAGATTTTTTGGCAACCAAAGTGTGGAGCTTCTTCTTTTTCGTGATTGGATACATAGCGGGGGAACCAAAATAACAATGTTTTTTTTGTAAACATTTATTATCAGTAAAATCAATGTTTGATTTGAACATGGGGGGTCATTCTGACCATATACTTTGCTTTGCAGTGGACCCTCAGGCTATTTGGCTCATGCAAGGCTGGCTCTTTTTCAGTGAAGCTGCCTTTTGGAAGCCAGCCCAGATCCAGGCCTTACTCCATGGAGTGCCACTTGGTCGGATGATTGTGCTGGATTTATTTGCTGAAACCGAACCAATTTTCTCCTACACACAGTCTTTCTATGGGCAGCCGTTTATCTGGTGCATGCTGCATAACTTTGGAGGCAACACTGGATTTTTTGGCACAGTAGAGAGCATTAACTCAGGGCCGTTTAAAGCGTTGCATTTCCCAAACTCAACTATGGTTGGCACAGGCATGACTCCTGAGGGTATTGAGCAAAATCCAGTGGTCTATGAGCTGATGAGTGAGCTGGCCTGGCGTAAGGAGCCTGTCAACCTGGCCAAATGGGTATCTCTGTATGCGATCCGTCGTTACGGAAGCACACAGGAAAACCTCGGCACTGCCTGGAAGCTGCTTTTTGCCAGTGTGTACAACTGCACAGTGGCTCATTACAGAAACCACAACCACAGTCCACTGGTGCGGCGGCCCTCCTTGCACATGAACACGGGGCTGTGGTACGAGCCTGCTCAGCTCATCCAGGCCTGGAAACTGATGATGGATGCAGCCCCCGCACTTATGTCCAAGGAGACGTTCCACTACGACCTGGTGGATGTCACACGGCAGGTGCTGGAGGTGATGACCACGTGGTTTTATCAGGACATTGTCGAGGCATTCCGCATACATAAGTTACCCGAGCTCCTGACTGTAGGGGGTGTGCTGGTGTACGACCTTCTGCCAGAGCTGAACCGCTTGCTGAACAGTGAGCGTGGCTTCCTGTTGGGTGTGTGGCTGGAGAGGGCCCACTCCCTGGCATTGGACGAGCGCGAGGCCCAACTGTACGACATGAACGCCCGCAACCAGCTCACCCTGTGGGGTCCCAGCGGAGAGATCCTGGACTATGCCAATAAGCAGTGGGGTGGCCTCATGGAGGACTACTATGGCCAGCGGTGGGCACTGTTTGTGCACACTCTTGTGGAGTGCCTCAACAGTGGGACACCTTTCAAACAAGACACTTTCAACCAGGCTGTATTTCAGGTAGAGAGGGGCTTCATTTTCAATGGACGCAAGTATCCAAGTGCACCTCAGGGAGACACATTTGAGATAGCCCACAGAATATTTCTGAAATATTACCCGCAGGCCTTAAAAAAGTTGTAATCAGCTAATACTAGGTTATGTGATGATGCCATAAATTAATTTTTTTCTACTTCTAGGTCCAAAGGAATGACAGCCTTATTTACTGAATGACATTTTGGCAGATTTTAACCTGCTGCAGGGCTTTGTACCTTGCCATCTTAAAATGTTACACTGCACAAATACAATAAGTGAGGTTCTTGTGATTGTTGATTGTTGATTTCAGGTGTAAATTTTCCAGTTAATCTGTTTAACTGAAAAAAAAATAGGTGTACATGCACCCACTGATTTTGTTTAGCATCAAACTGTTTTTGAACCTTTCTAAGTCCCCATTTTTGTTTGGAACTCACAACATTTATGACAATTAACAATTCCACCGTTGGCAGCAACAAGAATGTTTTTTTCTGACTCCACCCACCTTTGAAAAGTCTATGTAGTCTTCAAAAAGTTCAGATGGAACGATAAACTTAGGTACATGAGCTTAATTAACTTTATGAGAACTTTACATTATCAGTAATTATCTTTTATTATCTATATTTTGGTCTATTCTTGAGGTAAAATGGGGCATTATAGGAAGTCTTATAATCTTTGTCTCGGGTAATCTGTTGCCATCAAAACTGGCTTTCCTACATCACTAAATATTTTTATATTCGACTGTGGTTAAAAGACCATATATGGTATAGATATTGCGTTTGTTATTGTTGTTACCACCAATATTTTTAGCCCTTTTTCCATTAAATCTTGTCCAAATTGTATTTTATTATTTTTACACTTGAGGATTTGAAAGGATTCATTACTTAAAAAAAAATAAAAACTGATTAAAAAAATAGATACAGCCAGTTTCTGTTGTTTTTTTTTTGTTGTATTTTAGTTTACACTGAGGACAATGAGGATATTGTATTTGGCACATTACCATGAATGGTTTAATTAAAAAATATATTTATAATAGACTTTAGAGTCTTATTTCAGCAAGGTTATCCAAACCTAAAAGTAACTGAAATATGGATTTATTTCATCATCTTTATATCTCATGTACTTATGACATGGTGAAACTTCAAATAAGGTCAATACTGGGGTTTGGACAGCAAAATCCCACCAATACCCCATTTACACTGCCATCCAGTGGACAGCTCCATACACTTGAATTTGAAAAACAAGTTATCGTTACATGTTTTGGACTCAAATCCACAAATGATGCATTTTAAACATTATTGCGATATAACTTAATCGATTAAAGAAAGAAGTGTAAGAGCACCAACATAACATAGAATATGTATTATTAGAATGTCAATATTTTTGCATAAACAAAAAATATATATATATAAACAAATACGATTACAGGGTTATTTGCACTATTTTTATTTACATTTACATTGATGGGTGCTTGCTGTAAGCCTCTCATTTTGGCAGTGATCGGCCCATTTCAACCCACTCATAGTCATCCATAGGCCCGAAGGTAACACCAGTAGAATCTGTTGCCCAAATATTTTAGATTTTATAAAAATAAATCTATTTAAAACTCAATCAAAAGTGGCCTGAGCAGAACATGTATATGCCAGATAGTCACTGTGGTCACCAGATCTCATTCAGCTCTACTCCTTTTGTAGTCAGTTGTGCCGCAGTAGTTACTAGTAGCTCTATTACTATTAGAGCTGTTAGAATTATGGTTTGCTTGCTTCAGGCGCAGGGTCCAAGGTCTAAGCTTTAGTGTTCTTTATACAGTGTCAGACACTATCAATTTAGAAGTACTGGAACAAAATACCATAACAGCTTATTGCAGGGATGTGCTGAGATGAAATGCCTATGACAACAAAATAAAACAGAACAATGTTTTCATGAAGGATTGCACTAATGTGGGTAGAGGAGCTGCAAAATGTCATATTTAGATATCTAGGTAATCATGTGATTACAATGAAAAACATATGCCACTACACAGGACTGTTAGAGAGAGCTTTATGAGCGGCTGTGGAGTGGGTGTGGCTTGAGGCAGTCACATGACTCTGCACAAATAAAGTGCACAAGAACCAACCCTTCCACAACTCTGGTCCAGACTGGTGCTCACTAGTATCAAAAAGAACATGAGATGTTAAGCTGCCATAATAATCATTAATCAATATTTCCAAGACACCAAAATGGGCAGTAATAATGTCCAAACCTGTAAACTTTTTCATGTCTTTCACATTGACACACCATGGGGCGGAGTGCAGTTTGCATTACAATTAAAGAGGACACTCATGTGACAATGATATGCTCCAGACACAAATTATCAGATCTTAAATCAAATGAAAAAAATTAATTATATGGTTAGACTGGTTTAGCTAAACCCAAAGAGCTGCAAAGCTGTGTGGGCTTAAGAACAAAATGTTAATTAGTTGATATTATTAGTGATGTGTTGAAACACTAATCACTACAGATTATTTCACATCCTGTGACTCTTTAGTTCATTAGTAGGATAAAGAAAAATACATTATACTATTTATATCATATTTGTATTATGTAAAATTCATGTACTTAAATTTATACTTGCACATCACCCATGTGATATATAATATACTTTTTCTAAAAAGATTATGTGTGTAGAATATTTGTAAATCTATTAATTGGACATTGGTCAAGTTTAATAAAGTAGGTTTACCAGACCAAACTGTGGTTGATAAAAATGTATTTTAACATTTTTGTAAGTGAAGGAAGTAAAACTATAAAAGGCAACTGAGTAATAAAAAATGGAATAATTATCAGCAGTTTTTAAAGTGTACCCAGGAGTTGTCTAATCAGAGCCAAGCAGCAGGAGGAAACATTTAGATGAATAAAACCTGTTCCCAGGATAAGGTTTAGGGTAGGTTTACCTTTTTCAGGGATAAACTTTTAGGATCTGGAATAAACCTCATTCTTGCCAGATTGAACAAATTTAGAAACAATCCACACTAACCTTGAAACCTATGTGCATCTATCATAGCATGATGCATAAGACAATCTTCTAATGTTTGATCACAGGACAAAGCCCAACAGAACAATCAAGGAGAACAATTAATAAAAAATATAACATGTACCTGAGTTAAAGACCTCTCAACAGTGGTTATAGATTAAAAAAAAAAAACATAAGCAAACACGAAAGGCTCGGCTACTACCATGTCGTACATTGAGAGTTACATTGATATAGTGATATTGTGAGTTTAGAAGAAAATGAGGATAACAGTGAGGAAAAATAACGCCGGTCCAGCAGCAAACTCTAATTCACCAAGGCTGTGGCAAGAAATCTGTCCCACATCTCTTATTTTACACCTCAAACTCTTAAAAAAATATAGTCTATTCAACAAGCAAAAAATAGATTTTTAAAACGTTTTATTTCTTGCTATGGATAACGCCATCTCAGAATGCTTCTTACTAGAACATTGGTGAATGAGAGCTCGTTCGGAGGTAGGCGTGGCCCATATGGCTCTGAGGTGAAAGCTGTACGGAGCATGGAGGGGCTGAGATGATTCAAGGCAAAAAATTATTTGGACATGAGAAAAACAAAATCAGGAAATGCTGGCCTGCTAATTGATTATTTCTTCATTTGGTAACTTTAAAAGCTGAGATTTTTGTTTTCTGTATCCTAGTTTCTATCAATAAATGACAATTTCATTTCCTGGTTTAGTTTCTCAAAACCAAATGCGAATAAAACATCTATTAGTCCATGGACTGGAGTAATGCATGTTTAGTGCAGCAGAGAGCTTCATTGAAGCTCTGGCTCGTGCAGCAGCTGCTGTAGGACGCTCAACAGGTGTTTGAGGCCATAGATGTAGCCCTGGTCGTGAGTGTCGCTGGGAAACACATGAGCAAAGTCAATCATGCGCACCTCCACGGCAGGACCTGCTCCAGGCTCCGCACCTCCCGTTCTCATTGCCTCCTGCCCAGCAGCTTCCTGATTGTGGTTGGGCTGCTGCTCCTTACATTGCCGCTGACACAGGCTCTTGTGGTTGGTGCAGATGGTGTCCAGGCTGTAATCCCAGGACATGGGCTCCTGGATGTTGTTATTATTGTATTCTGCTGTGTGCTCATCCTTCCTCACCCCGTCTGGGGCAGGGGTCTTGTCCTGAAGAGGGTTGTGGGCGGGTGCAGAGGGAGGTTGACCCTCATAAACAAATAGCAATGAACTGGCATAGAAGCACAGTTGCTCCTGTGACTCGAACCAGCGCAGAATCTGCTGCACTTTTGCAATACTTGTTGACACAGCGTCCTTTCTGAGGGCAACTCCATTAAAGAAGAATTTGGCCAAACCTGGAAACAGAGAATAATGTTCCTAGTTAAATACAACATATTTTTGATTAGCAATGACAAGATGGGCCAAGCAAAGAATGAAGATGACATCATCATCATCAGATGATGAAAATATAATATAACATACCCTCTTTAAGAGTGTCCTTCAACAGCTTCCGTCCGTAGTGCTGATCGTATGAGTCAAACGAGTCACTGGACACATTATAGACCTGAAACAGAACATTGCGGTTTATTTTATCAGGAAAATGTCAACAGTACATGATTACTTTCTGCAGTTCTGTTATTCATGTGTTTCAGAGTGACAAAAAGTAATATGTCTGAAACCCATGAATATGTCATAATAAACCATTTATTAACAGTAGTTAACATTTTGTTAATATTTTGAGTCTGCAAATTGGGGTATTTTTTAAATATATTTCATTTGGCAATGCCTACAGTCAATGACTACAGTCACTTTATGTAAAACCTTGTAAAAGGGGCATTTGCACATTTCTGTGAAGTGGTGGGTCATTAGGCCTATCGTGTTTCCTGGATCCAAACAAACAGCACAGATTGGTACAAAACATCCTTGATTTGACTCTTGCATGCAAGTTTTACACAAGCATCAGGAAGTATCCCATCTTATCTACATTTGCAATGGCACCACCACACTAAACCTCAAGAACAGTTAGGAGCACTCCTCTCTGTCGCTGTGGCTCTGTACAATCCTTGAACTCATGACCTGCTCATGGGGAGGCAATCTATAAGAAATATATACTTAAATATTGTGTTGGCGCAAAACTAAATTTTTGTGTTTGCTGAATAATATAACACCTAAAGTGCCCTGTGCTTTGCAATACATAACAACCAATGTGTACATTAACGTTTTGTGAAATACTGCTTGAATCAATGCAAAAGATATGTAGTATTTAACTGTAAAAGATAGCGCAAATATGCCACAAATTTAACTTCATAAAAAAATGTCAGTCAAGATGGAACAGTAATGCATAGGGTGTAAACTTAACAGCCTGAGTGACCTGCTGCTGTTCCAAGTATTTTCATTCTTTCTTTGTTTGCACAGGATCTCAAAAACATGTTGTAACTTTACACCGTGTGTAGTTAAACATTTACTTTTTGAGGTTTTCTGAAAGGTGTGGAGTGAACTGTCATGTTCATTAGAGAGATCGATGTTCTGGGTCAAACTGGACGATTGTTCAAGGAGTGAACACTGTGATAATACAGAGGCAGTGGTGTGACCCCTCACCAGCACTTCAATCATGGGAATTACAACTTCTCTATGTTCTCCAGTAAAACAAAAGCAAAACAGTTGGGACAGGTCAACTGAACAACCTGCATGATGTGCTCCTCACCCTCATGCCCAACAGCAGAAAGCCAATCTCCTCCATCAGAGGGTACTTCCGGATCTGCTGTTCCCGCTTCTCCTGAGAGGCGAAGGGGTCATAGCTGCGTTGTCCTAACTTAACATCCATAATGCACGGCTTACGAAAGAGCCGTGTCACATCTTCCAGTTTCAGGTAAAGGTCTGCAGCACAAGAAAACATTTCTGTGTTAACACTGAAAGCAACAGATGACTTGGTCTGCAACTTAAAGAAGGCTTGTGTGCACTGAATGATTACCATAAGGATGTTTAGTAACTCAACCCAAGTTTAAAAGTGTAGATTTCTGTTTCATGCAATTCAGACTAAAACAGCAACAGATATGAACTCGTACCGCTCGGGTTGTCTGGAGAGGCCCAGGTGCCATAGTATTTTGGAAGGTGGTTCCGGAGCTCCAGAAGACGGGGGTCACAGCAGTCGTCCGCATACACCTGTAACAAACAGATGTTAAATTAAACTCATTAACTTTCAGTCGTTAATGTAGGTTCCATATCAGATAAAATGTCCCTGACCTGTGGGGTGCCCCAGGGTTCAATCCTGGGACCCCTGCTGTTCAATCTCTACATGCTGCCGTTAGGCCAGTTAATACGCAGCAATAATGTGTCCTACCACAACTATGCAGATGACACTCAGATCTATGTCTCACTGGCAGCAGGTGAATATGGACCATTGGATTCACTCTGCCACTGCATCCAACAGATCAGTGTGTGGATGCAAAACAAATTTCTTCTGCTAAACTCAGACAAGACTGAAGTCATCATCTTTGGCCCACAGAAACATAGAGAAAGTGTCAGCAGTCACCTCCAGTCTCTCTCTCTAAAAACTTCAACTCAGGCTAGAAATCTAGGGGTAATAATGGACTCAGACTTGAACTTTAACAGCCACATCAAATCAATGACATCTGCAGCTTTGTACCACCTAAAGAACATTGCAAAAATCAAAGGTATACTGTCAAAGCCAGACTTAGAGAGACTTATCCATGCATTTGTCTGACTACTGTAACAGCCTGCTCACTGGCCTCTCCAAACGAGCCTTAACACAGCTGCAGTACATCCAGAACGCTGCTGCTCGGGTCCTGACTAGAACCAGGAAGTATGAGCACATAAGTCCTGTGCTCAGGTCTCTGCACTGGCTTCTTGTAGTTCAAAGAATAGACTTTAAAGCAGCTCTGCTTGTGTACAAGTCTCTCCATGGCCTAGGTCCAAAGTACATCTCCGACATATTAGTGCCATATGAACCATCTCGCACACTGTGAACTTCAGGGACCGGCCTCCTGCTGGTGCCCAGAGTCAGGACTAAACATGGGGAATCAGCATTTAAGTTTTATGCAGCTAAAACCTGGAACAGTCTTCCTGAAGATGTGAGACAGGCCTCTACTTTGACAATGTTTAAATCCAGGCTCAAAACGGTTCTGTTCAGCTGTGCATATGACTGAAAGGGTTTTATTCTGTACTCTTCTCTTTTAATGGTAAACTTATGATGATTATTTGTGATTATTTATGTTTTGATTTGTGTGATTTTAATGTCTTTCTTATTCTGTAAAGCACTTTGAATTACCTTGTGTACGAATTGTGCTATACAAATAAACTTGCCTTGCCTTCCATAGTGGTCCATGGGCATATACTTGTCTATGTGGTCTTATACTTATTGTGATACAGCTCAAGATCATGCTAACGCTATTCAGGAAAGGTTCTTTTCAGTCCTGTGACTGTGACTTTTTTAGTATTGATACTTGCTCAAATGAGTTTATCTAGTTTTTATACTAAAATATATAGTAAATAAATATATAGTACCTGATTTTCAATACTTTTGACAACCCTATTATCGATTACAGATTTACTACAGTACAATAATATAAAAGCTGTAGATGCCTGAAGTTACAGAGATGCATGTTGTATAGTATTTATTTTAGCAGTTTTTCACCAAACTGAGTTCATCATGTACTTTATGCGTCTGGTGACATGAAAGTATCATTGTGGTACATGCTGCTGCCCTCACCAGTCCACTGTCTTTGTGTGACTCAATACAAATGAATTCTTACCAGCACACAGGAGCAGAATGAACAGGAATGTATGCTTTAAGCATTTTTTGCAGCTGTTTTAGTTTTCTAAACGCTTAAGTCTCACACCACTCACCACGGTGTAAAGCCTGTCACACTGCTGGATTACAGAGGATAAAAACAATCAGTGTGCTCAGTCTGAACTTTAATGTCAGACAAGAGGGGGACTACAGTTGCCTTCTGTGCTGTGGGTTTGACTCTGAATTGTTTGCTTTCTGTGACTTCTTCAGTGAACTGTCTAATGAAAAAAGCCTTGTATAAGAAGAGTTTTAGAGAGTTTTTGGGTGTACCATTCTGTAAAAGTGCATCTCTCTTGGACCTCTAGGTGGAGGCTGGAGCTGCTTCAGAACTGTCCCATCTGGATGCTGCAAAATACCTGTAACAAAACCAAAAACATTGATAAACATAAAACAGCACACAGAATCAGGTATAAATTACCCAAATGTAAATGTGTTTTATTGAGGTTTCATTTTTGTTAATATCATCCACACCTTGTTGCACATTTGAGATAAGGTATGATATAGTCAAACATTTGTATTCTTGTTTAACTTTTTTGTTTTTTTTAAATTGTCAAGGCGACAGGGACACAAAAATCTGAATGATGATCAAACCCACCTGATCCTAAATAGAAAGAAATGAGCACAGGATTCAACAGAATGCAGATAAGAAAGGAAGGGAAACTGGTTGAGCAGGATTAAGAGCTGGTTCCACACTTACTGTCTGAACATCTTATGAAATTCTGAATGCTTATGTACTGATTCAGGCATTTCACTAACATCCCTATGCAATGGAAGAATTGATCTATGTTCTTTCACAAACCCAGGAACAACTGCATTACACATTTATGACCAGCCTTAGAGAATGATTATAGAAAAACCTTTGACAGCACTTTATGACTTTATGATTCTGGTGGTATATGTGGCCAAAGGTAATTAAAATGTTGATCTGTGAAACTGCATGCTTGACAAATTATAAATAGGAATATATTTATCAAGAATGTATTTTTTATTTTATTTTTTACAAAAAATGTATTATTTAAATGGTAACCTGAGGAGAGCCTATTGGAGTTCGACAGTGTTTAGGCAAAGCTGTAGCTCAATAGGACACTGGCTTCATCACGGACTGTGTGCAATGACTCATCTGAGATTGTACTTTAACAGACTAGGCAGATAACTTCACTGAGAACAATCCCCCAGTGCCAACAACACACGCACGTACACACGCACGTACACACGCACATACCTGTAAGCCAAGAGACAAGCACACCAGGAAAACACACTCCCTACAGTGAAACAAAACTTGGTTCAACAGTCTTTACTCACCCACTTTGTCCACTCCATATTTGTGTCCCGCGACCTGGTGGGATAGAGGCACGCAGCCGTTGAGATGAGCGGGGCCCTGGTGCCGTTGAGCACCCCTCTCGTGCGCCGGTTCAACGCCACTCAGCCTGGTAGCTCCAGTGACCCCGCCAGCGGCAGGACCCGGGCTCAGCTCTAGTCTGCCCAGAGCTATAGAGGACTCCATTAGACCGCTTTGCTTAAAAACTGGCTTTTGCAACAAATAAAGTCCGAGAACAGTGACTTTAAGATAGACCCAGTCCTGTTAAAATGACATCGGCTCGCATGCTGTTATTACACATGAACACGAGTTCACCAGTGGCTCTGGGTGAGCGCTGGAGCCTTCATGGGTGCTGTGAAGCACCCTACGGGAGTGATCGGTAAGTACGTCCACAGACAGCATCCATACACGGCGAGCAGAGCAGGAAGCACACCGGAGGCTGGCCACACTCCCGGGGCGCGACTCAGCAGTGACTGTCATGTCTTCAGCGGCAGCACAAATACATTGTGGCCACATCCCACTTTGCTCCTACGAGTGCTCACGGCCCATTGCGTCACGATGTCCGCTAACAGCTGCCAAATAAACCCAGAGAGTGAGATCGTTCAGTGGACTTAAACACTGGAGTGGACTGTCTTTGTAAATGCTAACGTTTAGCATATCTGGATAAGGACAGAGCGCCAACAACCTGTATCACCTGCTAGCCTGGCACAACTCCGCCCTTAGTAATCCCTCACTGACACTGATGTAAATACACACTGCCGCCCCCGGGGCCCATAACCAGCTCCAGTCACCAGCAAACACCCTGTTGGAGCCGAAAAGCCACACATTCCTGTTCCCCTGGCGGAGAGGATAGCTGCGTAACAACCCTTTCGTCCCTCACCAGTCCTCGGTAAACAACTCCCACAGACCGAGTATATCCCCCGATATATGGCCCGTTTAAACGCAGTTAGCCCGCGCAGAGTAGGAGGTACTGTAGAGGGGCTCGGAGCCCCATCTCACATCTGTGGATCCAGGTCACACTTGTACGTGCTGCTGCTGCTCTTCTGTGGAGTGGAGCACGATCCGACCACTAGCGCCTCCTGCTGGAGCACACATGCCACTGCCATTCTCTTCATTTAGCGTTTACAGACAAGATAAACGGATCAGTAATACCACATACCCACTAGCAGTGCTGAAACATGTGTATAACTATATAACTACGTTAAATCTCTTATCAGTCTCTCAATATTCTTGCATGATACGATAGTAAACAACGAGCAAGCGGAAGCGGAACTGTGCCTTCCCATCATGCTTTGACAGAGAAGTCAAGGCGCCTTTTGCAGCCCCCCCTTCCACAAACTACTAGCAAAGGGTCTTTTATGTCTAAAGTTGTAATACGAGGCTTTGTAAGACGGTGGGTTTGCTTGATAAAACAGTAAAAATCTCTTGGTCATGATGGCGCCGTCCAGTCTTGTGTCTGCAGCTGCTAGCCTTTGGGCTAAATGCTTCAGTGTCTTCTCCTGCACAACTACTGTTGCGAGGTAAGACAAGACCACCAGAGCCCCTCGATGTCTGGGTACTTCATGTTTGTCCTTTATTTCAGCTTCCATCGCTGATAAGCTTTTGCATAAGTATTAATCTATAATTGATAGAATGTGCTTGAAATCCATTCAATCGATTAAGAGAGATGCATGTTGTTGGCTAAGGACGGTGCTCATATTTGTTTTTACTCATGTCCACGGTCCAAACTCTTACCCATCAGGAATTGTTGTTGTTATTATATACTAATATAGACTGGGCATAGTCTAGGTAAAATTTCTCTATTGTTTTTTTTTTTTTGTTTTTTTTTAATCAAAGCACAAAGCCCCTCCCTTCTAATCCTGTGTTGTTGTTTTTGGGTAGGACCAACAGTTTTCTCCCCACCTCCTCCATCTGTGCAAAGTGGCTTAGCACTGTGGCCAGTGGGCCACCAAAAAGACCCCTAAATGCATACATGCGATATGTTTTGCAGCAGCAGCCCATCATGGTCAGACTGCACCCAGGTAAACGACTAATAACTGCATTAGAACTCTCTACAAACTATAAGGATCAATGTTTGTTTGCTTGTTTCAGAGATCAAGTCTGTGGATGTCATTAGGAAAATTGCTCAACAGTGGAGGACACTAAGCCCCGAACAGAAAAAAGTAACTTATCAGCTAATAAGTCATACTTCAGTCATACTTCAGAGTTTGGGGAACATAACCTAAATCCTTGATGCCCCACAGCCTTTTGAAGAGGCTTCTGTCAAAGCCAGGGAGCAGTTTAAAGTGGACTTCCAGCACTACATGGCTCAACTGACCCCAGCACAGGAGAAGCAGCAGGCTTTGGACAAGAAACAGAGACTCGCCAAACGGAAGGCCATTCGCAAGAAACGGGTAACCCTCACAGATGCCAGTCACGATAACAAATTCTTAACAAGATAACACATTTGATATATTGCTGAAGGAAATATAGACAATAAACAACAATACTGAACAAATGTATGCCAGTGACCCAGTACCTGCAGAACAGGATTATCCCCCAAAACTATTTTATACCATTAAAAACATGGAGTGCAATAAATACATAGCAGAATGAAACTCTTAGTTTGTATCTACAATGACTCATATAAGTTACTTATTCAACCACTACACTCTAAAGTTGTAGAACAGAAAAAACAAATAAGTTTTCCACTAGTAGAATGAAAAAGTACCCATAGTAAATTCTCACTCCCTAAAATGATTGTAATCTATCATCTATTGAACATCGGTGTATTAATTGTTGTGACAGACCTCCTCACAAACCTGAAAAGCACAATCTGATCATTTTCTGTTGTTTTCTTGAGATTATATAATCTCATCAAGGACAAAGAAGTTGTAAAAGAACACTTTCACTGACTGACTTGACAATCCCATAGAGGAAGAAAATTCAAATCAAGGAACTTTCTATGTTCTTGCTTGTTGTGACTGTTATATACCCAGTGTGCTGCCAGCTTTATACAACTGAACCTTGGAAGCCCCTGATTCCTGAGTGTTTTGTGTCTCAGGAGTTGACTTCTCTTGGAAAACCAAAGCGTCCCCGTTCTCCATTTAACATATACATGTCGGAGCACTTTGAAGAGGCCAGAGGAGCCACCACACAGGTCAGTATTTACGCACAGTGTTGAGGTTGTACAGTGATGCTCTTCTCATATCCTCCAAAGTGATCTCTGCTTGTTCTGCACACTTAATTAATACTAATGTTTAAATTCTAGGCAAAGATGAAGTCACTGATGCAAGACTGGAGAAATCTGTTTAGCCACCAGAAGCAGGTGTGTCCCAAATCCTGTCCCTGTATAGAGCTCTTTATATAACATTTACTTACACAATGTCTCCTTCGTCACAGGTTTACACACAATTGGCTGAAGATGACAAAATCCGCTACAAAAATGAAATGAAATCATGGGAAGAGCACATGGTGGAAATAGGACGAGATGATTTGCTCCGTGAGCAAACTCTGTCCAGAAGGAGCCGAAAAACCACAACCAAAGCCAAGAAAAAAGTTGTAAAAGGAGCAACGGGAAAAGCCAAAACTACTAAAAAGAAGACAACAAGCAGCAGCACCACCAGTAAAACAGCTAAAACGTCCAAAAAGACATAAGATGTGCCACTTAAAACAAAATATTAGTGTTAGATTTCTTTGATAAAATCTTAAAAAGATGTTGACTGAGTCCTTTGTCATGCTATGCCTTTTTCAGAGAGGTGCAAGTATCTGTGCTTGAGAAGGAAGAGTGGATCTTTTTTTTAGTTAACCGTTCAGTTCTGACTGAAGTTGGGCTGAATGACCTTTAAAAATTCAATTTGATCTTTAATTTCAATTTACATTTTATCAGTGTAAAAGATGACACTGAAGTGATAACAGCTAAATAGAATGCATCATGCATTTCAGAAGAGAGGGTCAAACTCTAAACTTGGCAGCTTGATAAATGCAAAAGACCCCATGGAGTATGAATATTTTATTTCCTTTCAATATGATTTATCTACTGAGAGCCATAATTTTAAGTGACCTTTTTGGCGACCAGCATTAACCACTGCATTTTCTGTTTTGGTTCAGAACACTGATATCTTAAGCCATTCTTTATGATCATGGACTGTTCTATTATTACCAAGTTATTACAAAAACTGATGTGACACAGAGTGGTACCTTTGGTAGAAGTTATTGGCATAGTTCATTATGGCTCAATTATGATTATGAAGTGATCTGTGCCCTCAAGGAATGTAAAGTGTAAGATACATTTTCATGATGCAATAAAGTTCAGCATACACATTTTTACAAAACAGTAAATGTATTTCTACTGATTTACCAATGTTTAAACAAAACAAATATTTTTAAAGGAATTACATAATTCTAGTGCACATTTTAAAAATAAAAAAGACCACCCTCACTAATAGCTGGGTGTCAAGCTCAGCTAATGAGGATCACAAAAATACCCAATGAACAGTCCAGTACAATGAAATACCAATTCTGTAATTTTTCTGGGAAATCGGTATACAGCATTTTTAAATGCATGATGATGACCTGATGACCTTGTAATTACACCCATAAACCATTTGAAGTGTCAAAGCCTGTCAGATACAACAATGAAGTTATAAAAACAGTGTATACAACTGCCTAATTCAAAAGGCAGCTGAGTTAAGTGGACAGATTCCCATTATACATTAAGTGGGCAGGAGCATGTAAAAAATGTCTCAAACAGGTTAAAACGGTCTTACATTTGTATTGTGCATGACAAGCTTAAAGGTGCACTAGGTAACTTTTGGAGAGGCCAGTCACATGCAAGTCTCCATGGAGATAGAAAGTTTAGAACATTAGGCAAAACAATAATATTTCCATGGAGATGAACAGGTGGTGAGCTCCTTTAAAAAGTATATTTTCATTATTCATTCACTCACTCTCCACACTCAGCAATGGTAAACTACTTCTGTAGTCAAAGCTGCCATGAGGTGGGCATCGCCTCCTCTGACCAGCACCAACCACTCTAAACATTACATTTACACAGGTAAGGTGGACGGAAGTGCCCAAAGACAGGAAAGCATGCACTGATTGGAGCTGGGATTGACCACTTGACCACTGCTTTTCTAATGTAACTTTTAGCTGCCATTTGCTTTAGAAAATATTTTCTAGGGGGGTTTGGTCTCAGAATGGTCAAGCAAAGTCTGAAAAACAGGAGACAAAACAAGCTTGTGACTGACATTCCCCAGAACCATCATGTCTCCGGAGCGGCCCTCGGACAGACGCACCGACACGAGCTGCTGCAAGACAAATGGTTGAGGTGAGCATAAATATATCCATATGTCACATGCTGTTAGGGGGCGCTGCGGTACCTGCAGGAAGGAGAAGGCCCCCCCCTCGGTCACATCCATGCTGATGTCTCCCAGCTTCAGCACCACTTTTCCTGATTTCCGAAGCTGCAGTTTACCCAGAAGGCCCTCGGAAAAACTGGACAGCACTGGTTCCTGAAGGCACCATGAAAAGCAGGTGTGAAAGTATTGATGCAGTAATGGAAAATGTTGCTTCATAGTTTTATGTTTTGCTTTTGCTGACAAGCTCCAACCATGAAGAGATTTGGAAAACATATAGTTGCTTGTTTTGTGTTAAATAGCATTTTTCTCATGGCTGTTACAGACCCTCTGATAAATTGATGCATACTCTCACAAGTACATAAATTATACTTCTAGTAATTGTACAAAAGCCCAACTGATGATGTAAATCTTACTTGTGTTTGCAGGCTTATGCCTGCCTTTCCCTGTTGTAGGCTGTCTCTTTTGGCTGGCTTTGAGAGTCCATAGCTGGCAGTGTCTGGGGGTCTTGGTCCTACAGTTTTAACAGGCATACAGTCTGGCAGCTGCATAAAAAAGAGTTCATCTCTGCCAGACAAATGCAGATCACTGAAGAGCTCCACCAGGGATGGCTGCTTTGCCTGACACACCTCCACATTTCGACCACCTGTGCTTTGAGCTGCAAAGGACCGAAGTAATCAGCTGTGTTAGAATAGGAATATAATAATATACTGTAGTTAAGACATGGAGCGGGGTGCTCCGCAAAGTCCTACCTGTGACACTCAGAGATGGAGTGTGTTTTAAGGGAAGCTGAATGGGCTTAAGTTTAGAGCTGTTCCTCAGAGTAGGATCATCTATAAACTGTAAAAGACACAGGCACCACACCATTAATTTACAGTAGGGTTTTAATTTAAAGCAGAATATGGTTTAGTTTGGTCTAGTTTATATAAATTAAAATGGGAGAAATGTGTACATCATCTCTGTACAGCTTGCTTAAAGCTGTATGGCTGTCCTCCTCTGGCTCTCTCTTAAGCTGGTCACACGGGAGACTGCTGGACTCGGGCAGAGTTGTGCCTCGGCCTGGACAAACGTCACATATTCAGAGCTCTCAGAGGGGCAGAGGGCTAAATGCAGAGGCACACAGAGGGACAGTGGGCTGAAACAGAGGGACAGACGACAAGACACAGAGGGACAGAGGGCTGAACGCTGAGGTAGTCTGAACCTGTTCTCCGTGTGCAGGCCGCTGGGCCCTGCTCAAAGATGGAGTGAGACTGAATAATCCGAGGCTTCTCTCTCTTCACTACCCTCCGCTCTTTTCTCTTCTCCTCTCTCTCCAGTCTTTGTTTTGGCGATGTGGTCATCTGTATCTTTAGTCTATAAAACAGCCAGCAGCAATCAATACATAGGACAAGACACTGGGAACTGAAATATGCAATACCAAAATATAAATTAAGATTACTTACTCATCTTTGCTCTTTCTAACTACATGGACATTTGGTTCAAAGGTTCTCTGGTCCGGAAAATTCACATTAAGTTATATTACAGCTCAGATACTTGCAAATACGCAATGGAGTACTTTTTTAAAAAGTCCACAATGCTTACCCGAGGCTTTTTGGGTGCCCCTACCAGGGTCATATCCCTGGTTCGCAGGGACGCCAGTCTAGCAGGACCTCCGGTAGAGCACGGCGCGGTCCTGAACAGACCCGGAGAGAGCGCTCTGTTAACGGAGGAGAGGTCGAGCATCTTGTCGGACTGGGACGGGCCGGTTGAGTCAGTCATTCTGATCTGTCTTTAAATACTTCCTTTTACTCATCTGCACTGCCCTTGTAGAAAAGGGGAACATTGTTCTGTGTCAGTGTTTTTCTCAACGCTAAACAACAACTGACCCGCCTCCATTTTAACTTAGCATTAGCTGAAAATACAACTTCAGGAAAGAAAACTTGAGTTTGATTTACGCGCCATGCACGATTAGTGCACAGCATAATATGTGTGGCTACACACGGCTACATTTCAGCTTGGTGTGGGTTGCAAATAGTTGTAGGTGTATAATAAGGTGCTTACATAGTAATAGCTTGACATCCTTTTGATGCAGAGCAGGCAGAACATTCAGGCCTACCAGACTTCACTTAGACAGAGCGACGAGCACACGCGTCCTGCCGGGTCCTCGTCGTTGGTCCAGGTCCGTCGGAACCTGGCTTTAACCGGGACATGGTTCTGTTTCTGTGAACCTGGGTGGTGGTCGACGTAGCCCTCAAACGCCACAAGCTTAGCGCTTTAACATGCGTGCTCCTGCATGAGACGCCAGGGGGCGCAATATGCAAGCACACGGCATCAATATTACATGCTTTACACCAGGGGTCACCAACCTTTTTTAACCTGAGAGCTACTTTATGGGCACTGAGTCATACGAAGGGCTACCAGTTTGAGACGCTCTTCTGAAATAACACGTTTTCTCAGTTTGCCTTTAGTTATACATTATTAATAATGATAAATGATAATCATCTATGTGAACACACTGATCATGTTGCAAGACACTGATCACATTAATGATTTCTCAAAATAATTATCAACAATGAGCAAGGAGGGAAACAGATATCAGTATTCAGCATTTTAACTTTACTAATCTTAGTAATTGTTAAATTTCCAGATGACACTTACATCACTACATCTCATAGGAAAAGTGTCCCATTTTCACTATCCATTGACAAACCTTTTTAACAAAACATAAATAATATACATTGCACCATGTTTCATAAAGTTATCAATTATGTAATGTCAAAGAAAAATAAGCTTACATATCTTTTTAATAAATCTCGGTTGCGTTGTGTGACTTTTTCACCGGTGTCGTGAAAAAGGCCTGTTGTTTACCCAAAGCTGCGTTTAGCTCTGGGCTTGTTCTGCCCATAGTGCGCGTCCCCGTGGGGAGCGCTCGTCCCCGTGGGGAGCGCTCGTCCCCGTGGGGAGCGCTCGTCCCCGTGGGGAGCGCTCGTCCCCGTGGGGAGCGCTCGTCCCCGTGGGGAGCGCTCGTCCCCGTGGGGAGCGCTCGTCCCCGTGGGGAGCGCTCGTCCCCGTGGGGAGTTAGTGTGGAGTTTTGTGAGACGTAGTGAAGTGTCCCTCCACATTGTGCCGCTTTGCCGTCACCACAGTCGCTCCGCAGATGAGATACACGCAGGTTTCTTTTACAGTCTTAAATCGTTGTGAAAGTGATCTCTTTATTTTCTACCATGTTTTGGAGTAAGAAACTGCATTCAGCGCATCCTCACAGCGCTCGCGAGCGGAGCACTGGTTTTGTCACGCTCACAGTACTGACCTTTGAAGTGAGTAGGTCAAAGTTCACCTTAACTTATCTAAACTTCACGTATAATGAACATATGTTTAAGATATTGTCATTTTTAAATCAATATAAACGCAAGGGTGATTTAAAAAAAAAATAGCAAGAGAATAAAATTAAATTTTAGATGCAGCTCATTAGTGAGTTGTGGTACTTTTAGAACCGGTCTGCGGGCGACTCATGTGGGGCTTGGGGGCGACATGGCGCCCGCGGGTACAGGGTTGGTGACCCTGCTTTATACCATGGAAACTTTATTGCTTTGCCTGGAATGTTCCACAGTATGTTTATTTCCATAGGGACTTAGTAGCCTGTGGCCTATTAAAATATTAAATGCATTACATTATATTCAAGGCCCTCAGAGGGGTGCTTGTAGGTCTACCATGTGCCGCAGATTAAGAATCATTGGTCTGACTGTAGCACACAATTATCAAGGCCCGTATTGAAAACCAAGCCCAATCAAAGCTGATGAGTAATGATAAGCATCTTATAGTTACCAACTGTAAGTTTATTTGATAGATGGCAGATGTGATGTGTTCCCCCTCTCTTCTCCCCTCACCTGGCCTTTGTTCAGGCTCACCACTCTTAAATGGCTCACCCTTAAAACCAAAACAGGATATTACCTCTGTTCTATTGCTGGTCAATTCAGTGGCTGTGTAAATGTAGCTGTTTACTGTGCAAAGGCTGTTCACTCTTGTATGGAGGTGTCACTTTACCTGCACCTTCTCTATAAATATTTCAACTATTATCTTCAAGCATTAATTAAAAGTACAAGCTTTAAATTACAATGTTAATAAAAAATATACCCTTGCAAAACTAAAGCCATTATCGATACAAGATGTGCTATTCAGCAGTTTGTTTTATGAAAGTGATAAGATTAAAGTAGACTTTATTGCATCTGTCACCATTAAACAATTTAACTCTTTAAATGTGAATTCTCTTTTCATGTCCATGTATCATTTTCCACTTTTATTTATATTTCTTAAAATCTGAAGAAGGTTAGACACAAATATACAACAATATGACATGGATACACAGCTGTAAAGGTGAATAATAATGATTCATTTCACAGTCCTAAAAATAACTACACTTAGAGACATTGCAGTAAGTGCAAATTACTTCATGTCAGTTTGAACCTGTGGTCAGTCTTTGGTCCTTTTCCAGATGTGGTACGTGGCAGTGATGATGAAGATGAGTAAAAAAAGGCCCACAACTGCTGAGAGGACTGTCACCAGTGTCCTGGGTACCCCACCTACATGTGCACAAAATAGCACAAGATTAGAATAGCTCAACAGTGGGCACTTCTGCTTCCAAATGTAAAATATGTATTACTTTGTCTCATAGATTTTTCAAATACAGTAAAATCAGCTATGAGGTAACTCAACCCTCGACACACTGCAAAGTTGCTTTTACATTTTTCCCCCATCAAGTATTAATATTAGTTATTTTGGCTGAATACTTAGTCAGTTGTTAACCAGCACATGTTTCGTATATGGCAGCTTCTGAGGCATATTGGACATTATTTAGCTCACTAATGAGCATTGTGGAGTGAGGGTGTAAATGTTGTACTTTACTTAATTATACTGTCCCAGTGATAAGTCTGGTTTAGTCACAGTACCGTGTTATATACAAATAAATTATACAATCATTTAACATACTATTCTCCTGCTCATGGATGTGAATCACACAATTTTCTTTACATTTTGCGCATTTGTATTGTGTTATTACATACTGTTATTAAACCCTGTGTTTCCTTCAGAAACCAGCATGGCTTTGGTCCTCTCCAGGTGTCCATCATTGACCTCCGGTTCTATCCCCAAAAGGTGGCACATGAGTGGATACACATCTACCAAGTCAAAGGGCTCCACCAGCAGGTTCTTATGGAAGTCTGGACCAACTGCTCTGAAGAAGGCCTTCATATCCAAGATCTCATTGTCAAAGCCATGGTCTCCTTTGTTGTTTTGCAGTGGCAACAACTGTGTAAAAAGAAGGTGGGGAAATTAACATTTCAAAGCATCTCAGCCCATCAAAACTAAGCTGTTATGTTTTTAAAAGGTTCCAATCTTCTAAAGAAAACTAAATAAAGTGGTGAGCTTATAATTTTTTTTAAAGATGAAGTAAGATAGCAAGGGCACCTTCATACTCCTTGTTTGAGCCCAGTTTAGTCCTATCGGTGTATGTAGTGTGAACAACATACCCAAGATACTGACTTTTTGATCCTTTAACATTTGAGTGAGCAGCAATGTATCCTAGACATTACAATTTCTCTGTAGATATGTAGATCTTACCTAGAGGTGGGCGTTCTGATGCTATAAAATTAAATCGTAACCTGACCCTACCGTTTCACATCTACTGAACCTATTGGCCATCCTCCATGATGCTCTGAGTGAGTGACAGGTGGGATGAAACCTACCACAGTGAAGTGTGAACTCTCTACTCTATTGTCATACCTTAAATAGTGGTACGGCATAATTCACCATGTTTAGACTTACCCCATTGATGACATATCCTGTGTCTGAGATCAGAATGAGGGGCAGGAGGCGTGGGTGGCTGCTGTAGTGCAGTCTGGCTGGGACATCATGTTTCTTGTAAACCTGTAGATGTGGGTGACTGTTTTTCAGCGCTTGGTACACAATCTCCAACTTCCCCTCCTTAGGCAGCAGCATTCCCAAAGCTCCATAGTCGAGGAGCTGGAATTGTATGTCCCGAAAACTGAAGTTTGGGATCTTGGACAGGAGGATTTGCTGGATTTGCTCACCTTTCAGTACATTGGTCATGCCATGGTCCGCAGTCATGATCACGTTTATTTTTTCAGTCAACCCAAGTTGCTGAAGCCTCTCTCGGATGTAGCCCACTGTTCGGTCAACCTGTTGAACCATTTCCTTCACCTGTGGAGAATCTGGTCCATATTTATGTCCTGTTAAATCTGGCTCACCAAAGTACAATGTGACAAAGTCCAAGTTTTGCTTCTGGAACCAGTCGATGAGGACCTTATCGATGTTGATTCTCCATTCGGTTTCATTTGAGTGATTGTAGAACTGGGGTTCGATCTGCCGATACATTGCTGTCTCTCCTTGGTAAGTTGCAGCTGTCCCAGGAAAATGCAGAGAACCGGTTTTAAGACCCTATTAAAATACAAGAACAAGAACCATCAGCAATGTGCACCCTTAGAAAATATAGTTGAAGTACAGAAAATGAAAAAGAAAATCTGTGTGTTAGTCTAAATGAAGTTGCCTGCCTTTCCTCAGATGGCATGATATCAGAAGATCTTTGTGTTTCAAAGTTGATGATTTGAACTTAATTGACAACCCATATAACTTTCCAAGTATTAAATTATAGGTGTAATGTAGGTGTAATATTTAATTTTGCTTTATAGTTTGTATAGCTGCAACTAACCTGTCTCTGTGCCGTTATCCAGATGGGCAGGCTACCATTGTCCCAGTATGAGTCAACAAACTGGGCATCGTAGTACTGTTTCTTCTCTTGAGTAGTGGTGTTGAACCACATGTTGTGAATTACTCCATGGTTCTCGACATAACGTCCTGTAAATACAAACACATGTCAACAGCAGTGAATGTAGTTTTTATATGAGCAGAAGGACTCCAGTGAAGATATGTGTCTGTAGTCTCAGTGTACTTTGTGCTGTTCAAAGCTCAGCTAGAGAAGGCTTGGTCTTTACTGATCATGCCTAATGCCTTTAATTAATTTCAATTTTGCTGAGTGAAAGGAAGTTATACATTATAAAGAATAAATAATTTTATGTTAAACATTGGAGAAAACAATAAAGGACTACTGACCTCACCCAGGTAGCCTAATTAAAACATTACTGACTATTTCAAATGGCTGAATACTGGAAAGCATTGGACAAATGTAAATAGCACCACAACACTCCTTGCTACTTAACCAATCCAAATGTATGTGCTTCTGAAGATGGTAGCTCCTGACTCAGTCTATTCTAAGTTGTATGTAGTGTACCTGTGAGCATGCTGAAGTGGGCCGGGCTGGTGATGGTGAGGAATGGAGGGGTCACATATCGGGCCTTCACTCCATCTTGGAACATTTTATCCAGGTTTGGGGTGTCCACCTCGCGGTCATAGTCCCAGCGAAAACCATCAAATGAGATAAGCAGTAACTTGTTCCTCCCAGAGCCAACCGTGTGATGTGTGGGTGCAGCGGTGCAGAGGGAGCTGCTCAAGAGCATAAGCCCCAACGTTAACATCTTCATTTGTCCAGTGAGCTCCAACCAGCACAAGTACACTAAAATAAATGTGTTCAATCCTTTGACTTCGCTCTTATCAGCTAGCTGTTATCTGTCACACGCACAAGGTTTATGGTTTTGTTACTGTATATTGAGAAGCTAATTAATAAAATAAATATTAAAAAGTAGCAGAACTTGTTGCTGTACTGAACTTTGTATGATCAAATTAGTAACACTATGCATTGAGTTTTCTCATACTTAATTTCGAGCCATTATAGTAAAACAAAATCTCACTCTCTAAGATATGACAAAACTTCATATATTTGTGCAGCTTTAATAATATTTAATCAGTACTATGTCTCATTGTTCCAACAATTACTAATGTAAAACATCAACTCTTCAAAAACATTTCTTCTGATCTTTTATTATTTCAGTAGTATATACATATAAAATTGTATGTACCATCAATAGTGTTTTTCTTCAGAACAGTTTCATACATCAAAAAACGGTAAAGCAATACCTTTGATAGTATTTTGATATAAACTATAATCTTTGTTTACCATGACTATTAGCTGTTCCCGAGCAGAAATTTAGCCCGCCTCCTTTCCTGTTGACTTCTACTGACTATTCACTGCTGAGCTCTGCCCCCAATGCGGTTTTGTGTTTGGTAATAGATTATACAATATTCATGGGTTCCTCTTATATATGACTTTTTGAGTACCTTTTACCATCCCAAAAATATAATATTTAGTTTTAATTGTTAATTGCAACAGTCCTATTTTGTGGATCCTATGTACAGGGGATGACAATGTAAGGTCTTGACATCTAAGAATATTATTCAGGTTGGATTTGTCCTGTCAGAAGTTACCCTTGACTCAGGCCTAAAGATGTTGTTATGAGAACTATGACTGTGTTACATCAGTATCTGTGTGAACAGGGACAGCAGGTGTTGCTTCCACTTTCTCCATGTCTTCAACAACCTTCTCCATCTCTTTGTCACCTCGCAGATCCCCTTTCTCATCCTCTGTCAATACCTCATCATAATGCAGTGTGTCCTTCGCTACAGCTTTTACACTCATCTCAGTAGATGCTGAAGGAGCTGTACGTTTGGTTTTGATGCAGAGGAAGTTTCCCAGAGCCAGGAGTAAGGCAGAGAGTGTGACCTCAGCTCCAGCCAGCAGAAAGGCATGCATATACTGGTGAGTAGCATCCAACAGACGACCTGCAATATACAGGGCACTTGACTTCATAATGGCCCATCACTGGATATGTTTCCAGCTTTTTCTATGCTTGTCTTGTGACAACATTTCAAATAGAGCTGCTAAACTAGGCAATGCTTGAAGGCCTAAAATTGAGAGTGAGAAGAGAGGAAGAAGAGGACTGGGGAAATGTAAGCTCATAATATCTGCAATAATTCTATATGATTTTTAGTAATGCACAAAGGGGTGCTAATTTATTACAACCCTGAATGCCAGCACATCTTGATTTCTTAATCTTTTATCTTAATGATAAAATATATTGTCATGTTTTCTATCATTTTTTTAATAATTCATCTATGAAAAAGTGGTACATTCTCTAAATAAGTGGGAAAAGGGACAGGGGCCTAAATGGCTGTGCCTGACAAACAAAAGAGTGACAGGTGGTCACCCTAAACTCCACAGCTCCATTTAGTTCTTACCTGCACCAGGTGGTCCGACCAGCACCGCCATGGCCTCCATGAGCAGCACCAGCCCAATGGCACTAGAGAACTTCTCTGTCCCGACCAGAGCCATAAGAACCTCAAATTGCAGAGCTCCCACCATGCCATAAGAGACACCAAAGAAGACACAGAACAGCACCAGGCCAGTGTATGTGTTGGCCTACAGACAAGAAAAGATTACATTTCATTGTATTATTATTGTAATGATCTGATATTTTGTGATTAGTTCAGAGTTAACAACTTTTCTTGTTTAGAGACTGGCTCTACTGAGTTGGGACTGCTGTTGTTTTGTTCTTGTTTTGGTGTGGGTTATGGCCTACAGTTGCCCTTGTGTTCAGAAAATAAACAACCAGAAGAAATTTGGTGTGTTTCCTTACACCAGAACGTTACATTATTTTATAAATAAAATGTAAAGGTAAATAGAAAAGTGCAATTCAGAGCAATCAATGTGTAGTGAGGAGCAATAAGAAGTGTAGGTATGTGCAAATATAGAATTTTTAATTTTAATTTGAGATGTAATTATTGAATTTTAATTGACATCAAGTTTCTGTAATTCCTAAAAGCATATGGTTTAGAGGAGACTTAAAAATCTGGAGTAAGAAATCAGATTTTTTTGTTCAATGTAACCGATTAAAAGTCTGTCTTGTTTATGTTATGTTATCTTTAAAAATACCTTGTCAAATAAAAAATTGTGATCGAGCAAAGTGAGCTAAATAATGTGATTAATTTTTTCCTCATATCGCCCAGCCCTACTTTCATGGTTCTATTTTACCATTCTAATGAGGAATTCCACTGACTTTTGAATGAAATAAATTACTTGGCTGTTACCTGAGAGCATATGAGGTCAGTGCACCCGTTGAAGATCATGGCAAAGCTGAAGAGGTAGACACAGCGTGGTCGCACAGACTTCATGCCTGCGACAAGCCCACAGATGGGCCGAGCAAACATGTCCACCAGGCCCAGGATGGTCAGCAGCAGAGCCGACTTGGTGTCTTCGTAGTTCAGACTTTTAGCATAGTTTACGACAAAGACTGGTGGCACAAACAGACCCAGCACCATGGTGGAGGCTGCTACAGTGTAGATTATGAATCCTCTGTCTTTAAATACGCTGAAGTCCAACAGTTTTCTTTTAGTTTGGACCTTCTCTGTTTCCAGCTCCATGCTCTTCTTTGGGGGCAGTAGGGGCCTCATGAGGGCTCCGCAGGCACAGCAGTTGAGCAGCAGTCCCCCCAGGATGAGGAAGCCCCCCCTCCAGCCATACTGGTGCTGGAAGAACTGTCCCAGAGGAGACAGACAGCACAGCGCCACTGGGCTGCCTGCTGCTGCTAGCCCATTTGCCAAAGGACGTTTTTCATTAAAGTAGATGTTGAGCATTATGAGAGAGGGCTGGAAGTTCAGAGCTAGACCCAGTCCTGAAGGTGCATGTATGGAAAATATTTAGGCCAATGACAGATGTGTCTGTCATGTGTTTAAGAAAAAAAGTGGCTATAGACATTGTTGTTACCTGTTATCATCCCTGTGCAAACATAGATGTGAATGACACTGGTGGCGAATGAAGCCAGAATCATTCCCAAAGAAGCCAGGAGCCCACCCACCATCATCACGGGCCGGCAGCCATATTTGTTGACCAGCACACTACACAGGGGGCCTGGACAAAAGTCTGACTCAGTCCCAAATTACAGACACATTTCCCTTCACTAAAGCCTATGTCTCTGTCAGGCAATTATGACAATGGAAAATGAATGACTAAAAAGGTGTAAACTTTTGTACAAATAAATGTGAACTTTTAAAACCACAGCTGGGCAGTTTTTTGAAAGACTCCTTTTTTAATGCTGCCTCTTTTGGTTTGTGTAATTTGGGAACAGTTGCTTTTTGTACTGATCATTGTCATCTATTAAGATAAAAATAAATCCCATATAATATCTGCAGGTGTTATCTCTTTCAGTACAAGGAGTGAACTGTACCTGTGCCGTACAACATGGCCAGCAGGATGGAGGAGATCCAAGCCATGTCACTGTAGCCCACTCCAAACTCGTGGATCAGCTCCTTGAAGAAAACACTGACCGCTTTGGGGAAGGCGTAGGAGAAGCCTGTGATTATGAAGCAGCCAATCAACACTGCCCAGCCCCAGCCGCCATCCGGAGCCTTGACCCCTGGGGGCCCCAAGTCCACCACTGCACCACCCATTCTGCTCCTGACGTCTGCAACAGCAAGATCACAATACACCTCTATATGCTACCACACCATGTTTTCATGATGAGCTCAACTTCTCACAATAACTACTGTATCACACACACCATATTAAGAAACGACATGTACTCTTCTCTACAGGGTAGTTATAACCCTGGATTAGGTCTGATAGATTTGTCATAACTTTAAAGTCTTGTTTATTAGACTCTACATCACAGCAGATGCAAAACACAATTTAAACAACATGATAATGTATGAATAATGATGTCTGAATTTCAGATATATGGTCCTACCTGATGTCCTGCAGCCCCAGCATCTCTGGCACGT
This sequence comes from Periophthalmus magnuspinnatus, assembly GCF_009829125.3. NCBI lineage: Eukaryota > Metazoa > Chordata > Actinopteri > Gobiiformes > Gobiidae > Periophthalmus > Periophthalmus magnuspinnatus. Next base: position 9,584,349 of record NC_047144.1, read on the forward strand.
CAACAGCTGAGTTTTAAGAAGTGTGCTCCGCCCCCCGTGTCTCTCTCACTTTCCCTTAACCCTTAACCATTGACTGACTAAACGATACTTAGTTTAATAATTTTGGGAAATATATTGCATTCACAAAATATGTCTTGCATAATTCACACACTAAGAAAAAAACTTTCTCCCAAAGCGGAACCAATGTGGCACACTGTTGTTAGAGGGGGCTGGTTTTAAAGAACGAACCGTTGCCTCAACAACCACAGCAAACGGTTTCTGATAATTATCGATCTATTAAACGCTGACAATGCACAAGTGCGCGCGTATAAAACATAATTTAATGGCTTTTGCTTTCCAAGTACACGTGTAAAAAATTCGTACACTTGGTAAGTATCAATCCAAATGCTTTAGTGTATTAAATAAAAGTTGATATCCACACAGTCCGAGTAGTGCAAGAATGGACATAATCTTTAATAAAACTGTCTGCCATTGTTTATTCCCAATTATGTAGCCTAAAGTATGCTGAGTTTGCTCTACTTTTTTGATATTCAGCCTACATGTATAATTGGTTTGTTTTTAGTTATTCGTGTAACAAAGGCTATTTTAAAGCCAAATGCCTAAAGCTGCTCAGCTGCTAGTTTCCCACGTTTAAAAAAACATGGCATCTTGCTCTGACCATTGAATGGAACTGTCCCTAAACTCACTCCATACTGAAGTCAATGTGAATAATGCAGTTTTTCTATGTGTTTTAGATGGAGGTGCAGCCGGAATCATTTAGAAATCAGAGGTCTGTTTCAGAGATCCACCGCCTGGAGATGAGACTCAGAACGGAACAGGAACACTACTCTTCACTCAGGTACTACTGTACAGCTCTTTTGGAGATAAAACCTGGTTGGATTATTAGTTTTATCAATAGTGCAACAGTGGAACTATATGTGCAAATTACAAAAAATTTACTTACTGTAGGCATGTGTTTGTGGAGCTTTCGAAATCTGTTCCTCACTCGGAGGAGAGCGTGTGTGTGGTCAAAAGCTGCTGGATATGTTATCAGCCTTTTGAAACGTTGAAGTGCATATGTCAAAACTGAAATTCCACAGTTTAATATCCCATATACAAAGGAGAGAACTAGAGGGGGGTCACCCTTTGGGACTCCTGAAGTGTTATGCTCTGGTTACTTTTATAACAATCACCTTCTGCTTATTCATATGACTGATGTTTGACATAAGTTTGGAGAGCCATTAAAAATAAAGATATTCATACAGTTATTCTGACCTTTGGAGTTAATTGAAATGGCAGCAGTGTAGAAAATGGGGTGGAGACAGACAGGTCTGTTGTATTTGCACTGCAGGGAATGTCACGTGTGTAACATTTTTGAGTTAAACTTGTGGATGAAGTGTTTATATCTTTTTAGAGTTTTACATTTCTGTATGTTGTGTGATGTCTTTATTTTCAGGACAGAATTCCAACAGCTTAGAGAAGACTTCAGGTATAACTTGAATGTCTTAGCAGAGCGAGATCAAGAGCTCCTCACATCTCAAGACTACAACAGCCAAATTTCAGCATTCATCTTTCATTCTTCATTCTGTCTGTTTGGGAGAGTTTTTTGAAACTTGAATAGCTTTCCAACAAACATATGCTATGGGTAATTAGGTTTTTAGCCACAAGGGGCCAGCATTCAGTCATTTTTATTCTGTTGCGGATCGAGCTGGTGTTGTTTTAATCAGGCTTGATTTGTCTGATTACCTATTTTTTTCTTTTTCTATGGTAAAACAGTATCCCAAAGCTGATGGATCACCAAGTCCAACTCAATAAGGTACGGACAGAAAAATGCATGTAAATACAATATATAGCTGAACTATAAAGCATGGACCTTATGAGATTTCTGGGATTTAACATATCTTTGCCCAGAGAGAAGCTTCTGAGGACCTTCACCAAAAGACAAAAGCACTGCTTGGAGTCCAGGGAAACACCACTAATGTGCATATCCAAAGGTATGATTCATTTTAGAGTTCTCACAGTCAGAGTGGCCCAGTGTGCTGCAGAACCATTCATTGTCAGAGCATGCTGTGTTTTTACTCTGTCTCCAGGTCTCCGGATAAGGGCCACAAAGAACAGCTCAAGGAGGTGCATAAAGCCATATCGAAACTGCAGAGAGATTTAGACACACTGTCCGCTCACTCTTTGTCCATGAAGACACACCAGGAGCAGCTGCAGGACAGAGAGGACATCATAGACAGGTGAGACAGGAACTGGGACAGGTGACAGCAGTTTTTGTGCTTAACAACTTTCAGGCAATGATAATTCTGTGACCTGTTGTAAGTACAGAGCAATGGAAGGTGTGAGACTGCACTCTGTACATGTGTTTCCAGATACAAAAAACAGCTTGGTGCAAGTTTGGAGCGTGAGAAACACTTAGAGCAGAGAATGGTACAAATGGAACTGGAGTGGCAGAAGAACTATGAGGAAAACCGAAGTAAACATTATCTGGACCATGAGCAACTGATTCATGAGCTGACTGCAGCGAGAGACAAGGTACTCTCCACCTCAACACTGAATGCAGCTATTGGACATAGTGTTAAGTTATAATATCTATATCTATATCTATAACATATGACACGACACTAACACTAAAGTGAAAACAGACAAGACATACAGAGATGAGGCAGTAAAAAACTGTGTTTTAGCAACATCAACTTCCAAATAATTGTTCCCATTTTACTTATTTGGAAATACAACAGGTGAGCTGATTTGACATGACCAAAATGGGGCCATGAATGCTTGTATTGTATCATAGGTTTCAATATTTTTTATTGTTTAAAAATGTGTATACAATTTTCTTTATACATTGTGTTATAATGAATCATTAGATAAAACAAAATTTTATTTTAGGTAAATGCTGAGTTGGTGGAGACAAAGTTGCAACTTCAGGAGCTAACAGTGTTACTGCAGTGTGTCACAAAGGAGCGGGATCTGGCCTTACAAGTGAGAGTATCTCTTCTCCCTTTTTGGTTGTTTAATTGCATTATATGTTTGGCTTATAGAAAAAAAAAATCTTTGTAAAGGGGTGTGTCCCACACACTGGACACTTAGCTTCTGATGAAATTATTGCTTTAAAGCAAAAAAACTACAGGCTTCAGGCTGTCATAAGTGAAATGAGAAAACAAATGGAGGAGCTAAGCTGCACCACTCCACCACGTCAACAACCCCATACAGGTGACATGGTTGTAACAATAGCATAACATCAAGCATGTGATCATGTACATTTATTATGTACATTCTTTATTCATTTTCTTTGTGGCAGAATTAGAAAACAGTGTGACTAAAGAATATAATGGCTCAGAAAAAGAAGCCCAGCACGTGGAACCAAATATCACCAAAGTAAAAGAAAAGGTAATTACTGTTTATTTCCTGGGGTTACATTAACCAATCCATTCTAATAGTATATTTAAATAAACTATTCTGCTGAAGTTAGCCCTACCCCTGAAAAGTGTACGTTTGGAGGCCTGATCAATAAAGAAACTTCATCATATAAAAAGTTAATGCTAATGTTTATATTTTCTCTCCTCTCTTCTTCACAGCAAGAAAAGTCATCTTGTGTGTGCTCTTGTGGGCATATCAGCAGAGAGAACTCAGCATTGGTTCAGTTGCACTCCAGGCTGAAGCAGGCTGCCTTGTGTATAGCTCGCTTGAACAGAGACCGACAGCAGTTAATTGAGTTATGTAACCGCCTGCGATCTCAGCGCTGCACTTTTGAACTGCTCAATCAGAGTAACAGTAATACAGGAACCAACAGAGTCAATGAATCCACCAACAATTTGAAGACTGAGAACTACGAGAAAGAACGAGAAGTGTATTTGGACCCAGACCTGCTCACAACACAGGTCCATAGCTCACCCTCTTCTGTAATGTATTACGATGTTCTGGGGTCTTCAGTACAAAATAACCACAGGCCCATTAAAGAATTAACTGTATTATATTATATGGTAGTTTTGCAGCCCTCAAGGTGATGTTTGCAGCCTATGGCTCCATGGTTAAAAATCCCTGCAGTATACCATTCTTTGCTTGGATCACTCTTTCTCTTTGCAGAGTGCACCTCCTAACTGCTCCCAGCTGCTCCAGGCTAACGGACAATCTGAAGACTCAGTGCCTTCTCTGAGTGCCCTCTGGGCTCTGCTGGATCAGAGGCCTTCACAAGGTACTTTCACCATGTTATCTGCTGTTTGTCCTATGCTCAAATTTGAACCTTTTTGTTTGGAAAAAACTGCAGTATTCCCCCAATTAAGACTACTTCATTAAATGCAATGCTTGGTTTCTTAACTAAATTTAACCATGAACCAAGTTAAAATAAATAGATATTACATACTGACCTCTTCTGTATAATTTATAAGAGGTGTATATATTTATAATAAACTAAGGAGCAGTTCTATTTGTTTGGATTAGTTCTGGCCTCTAAGACACCTCATGAACTAAATAGTACAGAATCTGTTGAATTTGGTGTGACTGAAAACAAAAAGTCAATAATTTAGTATTCTCACACTTTTATACCACTGCTGAAAGGAAGAGTTGTTCCAACTTGTCTCTTTTCCTCTAAAGACCTCTCCAAAGACAACGCTGAAGACTCTGTTGAAGTTCACTCTGAGGTTTTCTCGGGGGTCTCTATGGGGCTGGTCAAAGGTGGCGCTCAGATGGAGGTATGTGGGTTGAGAGCCCCCGTCCACAAACAGCCCACAGCCAAACCCCCACAGAAGAGAGGACCACTAAAACACACTGCCAGATCTGCAAGAATCAGGAATTACAACAATAAAGACTGACCACACACAGGATTAAAGATCATGAAGGAACTAAGAAGATGCACAAAAGGAGATTGATAATCAGCAGACCTACTTGATTTCTGATGACCACAAATTATGTAGGCTGTGTTGGTGATTCCCAGGCCTTACTTTCGGAAATGAATAAAATGCTGCTGACTGATGCTTATTTTAAGGAAAATTTTACATTCATTTCTGTATTTTGTATTTTTATTATAGTGAATAAATGGCTCAAATGCAGTACAGGGTAATACTTTTTTTTTTTTTTTTTTTTTGTCACGCTATATGTTCTTGCCTCACCAGATTTGAGGACAGGTCAAGACCAATTATCAGTCTGCGCTTCAGTAGGTCAGTAGGAAGCGCACATGAACCAGAGTAACCCAGCCATCTTTACTGAACCCCGCCTCTTAATCACCTTACACACAGCAAAGAAACCTCGCCCTGTCATTGGACCATCGCGCACACCCCTGCTCTGTGATTGGCCCAGTCGGCTGTCAGTCAGGGTGAAGCACATTGCCATAACACGTGTGCCTGCTGCACTTTTTCAAGGTAAAGTTACGCAATACTGGTGACTGTTTTCATGAGTTTATCTAAATGTGCAATCCATGTAAACATTGCGGGGTATAAATATTCGGGTAGGTTTAATGAAAGGCATATTTTGTAAAATTACCTTCATAAATTAAGATTTAACGTTCTTTTAGCATGCGTAATAACACTTGCTACAAAACTTAGGTCCTGAATGTATCATGTGAAAGCGATACATGTTAAAAGACAACTCACAGGTCCGTCCATACTGTAGTACACTTGAACTATAGTAACCCCTTGTCAAAACGCTTCCTTTCCGCTCTCGGACTACAGGCGCAGGCAGCGAATCAGGGACGGCCTCTGCATCCAAAAGCCCTGCCTCTGCTCTCATTGGACTGCGCTGCCGAGCCAAGCTGTCAGCCCATGTGGCGTGGCCCAGACTAGACTTGCACATTTAAAATCTCCAGAGAAGAACCCATTCAATGAGGCACCGAGGCTGACGTCAATCTCCAGACTGCGTTATCACGGACCGTCCCCGTGATCGCCTCCAAACCAACTTAAGGGACATGCCAGATCACATGCCAACAGGGAACTAAAATAACTTGAACAACAGGATACCGGCTACAATCACAGTAAGTACATAAGCCGTTGTGTACTGTGCTTCATATTTGTGCGGAGTGGATGAATAGCCTCGAAGCCACTGTCTGATTACTTACAGATGGAGATAGAGACCGGTCACACCCGTTAGATAAGAGATAAGATTCACAGTACCAGAAAATATTATTTGTTCCTTCTGTTTAGCTGGCTTTGTGACACATTTGCCAGTAATAATTCTAATACCATGAATCATTTGAAGAAAAAAAGTAAAGCATCACCCAAGAGCCCCTGCTGGGATACAACTGTAAAGCCTATTCCTATGTCCCCATGAGGAATGCTTAATTAGAGCGTGTCAGATTGATGGCAGTGCACCTCAGTGACAAGCCACATCTTGTCATGTGTGATCTTATGGTGAGGGGTTGTGCTGGAGAGAAACATGAATTATCTTTGTTTGACTTTGAGAAAACAAAGTAAAATCTTGAGAAGCACATTTCACTATGAGTTGACAAAATCTGACTATATCTGGAAGATATAGTGAGATTCTGGCGAATTAAAGCTGTGCTAGGCCTGTGCCAGGGCTGTGCCAGGGCCCTGAATCCGGACGCTCCTGTTCTCTGTCCAGGTATCAGCCTCATCATGACTCAGTCTAACTGTATTGTTCTGTGGATTTCTTTCTGTACTTCAACGAATTCTGCTTCTACACCCCAGAGTGAAGGTTAAAATTGCAAATAAATATAGGAAAAACATTCCATATAGCCATTTTTTAATTTTTTTTTTATTAGAAGAGTCAATAGCCTGAAATGTGGATGAAGAGACACACCTAAGTGTCAGTCTCACCTTTTTACCATATTGAACATCAAAAGTATTACATTTGACAAATGTGTTGTTCAGTTGTTAGATACAATCCCTCCCATTGCTATGTGGTGTGTGATTATTCTTTACAGCTCCATAGTACCATTCACCTTTTGTTCTGTCCCTGATGAATATCCTTAAGGCAGGACTGTTGTCACAGTGTTAACTATTCCATATGTGAATTTTTAGAATTTGTATAAACATTGATAGCCATATCCTTTACTCTTTGTCAGTCTGCCACAGGGAGGGCATCTGTGCTATTATGTTGCATTGAATGCATTACTTCAGATATTATTGAGGAGAAATATTGTGTTGAACCTGTAGATTTTTCTCACCAAATAAACTCTAGCTTTTGTGCCCCCAACATCATGTCCATATATGACCTCTGATGTGTCTAACTTTCAATAAAGATATGTCATCATATTTCTATCCACTTCCATATTTATTTGAAATCCTCACATCTATTGGACAAGTCTCTGGAGTATACCCAGTGTGGGATCAGTAAAGTTTTATTAAAGTTGTCTTATCTATAATTTTTGATCATGCCATCTTGACTACTTATTTGTATTATTGTTTTGTTTTATCAATGAACAAACCAGAGCTGAGATGATTATTTCTTGTTTCAATGTTAGATGGAGGATATTGTTATATCTGGGATATCAGGCCGTCTGCCTGAGTCAAACAACCTGGAGGAGTTTTGGGAAAATCTGCTGGGCAGAGTGGACATGGTCACCGAGGACAACAGACGTTGGGAACCAGGTCAGAACACATCTCCACATATTCCTGTGAAATGCAGTGATTCACAGGGTCTCCCCAGGCAAGATATTCTAAAATAACTATAGAGCTTTTATTAAGACTCCTGAAATACCTGACATCAGACTCTCACCTGAACTTGCTCTGGTCTAGCTAAAATTTGAAATTGTGCTTGTAGCTCATTAATACCACATTTAAACCTGACCTGGTTTGTTCTCATATAGGTTTGTATGGCCTACCACGGAGAAATGGCAAACTGAAAGACATCAGCCACTTTGATGCAGTGTTTTTTGGAGTTCACCCCAAACAGGCCAATACCATGGACCCACAGCTGCGTTTAATGCTGGAAGTGGCCTATGAGGCCATTATAGATGCAGGTAATATTCCACAATATTCCACCTCAGTTTAACATACAGTTCACTCCAGCACCTGAAAAATTTCTTTTATTGCTTTGCCATTGATAAATTGTCAACTGCTTCACCTGATAAAATGTAGTTAATTTATAAAGTGTTTTGTTAACTTTTTTGTACAGATTTTTTGTACAGCTAAACAAATGTCTGATCTGATGCTAACAGGGCTGAACCCGGCCTCACTGCGGGGCACTAAGACAGGGGTGTACATCGGGGTGAGTGGTTCGGAGGCAGGAGAGGCCTTTAGCAAAGACCCAGAGGAGCTGTTGGGCTACAGCATGACCGGCTGCCAGCGTGCCATGCTGGCTAACAGACTCTCCTACTTCTTTGACTTCAGCGGTACAGGCTATAATGTGTTTAATATTTCACAGCAGTCAACACCAGGCTCACCTTTTCTGTCTTCCTAAGGTCCAAGCACAGCCATAGACACAGCTTGCTCCTCCAGTTTATTGGCATTGGAAAATGCCTTCCACGCCATTCGCCTGGGCCAATGTGATGCAGCACTAGTCGGAGGAGTCAATCTGCTGCTCAAACCCAACACCTCAGTTCAGTTCATGAAGCTGGGCATGCTTAGTGCAGAAGGGACCTGCAAGTCCTTTGATGCCTCAGGTAAATAAAACTGTGCATAGCTTCTTCACTCATTAGCACTTTCACACTACATTAAAAATCTGTATGTAAAAGCAATATGTCAAATATGTTAAATTTTTTGGATCCCCTCTATAAATTACCAGGTCCAGATTAATTGTTATGCCCAGTCTAAACACAGAATCCAGTGAAATAAGCCATTATTTTAAGTTTTATTAATGATTATGCTAAAGAATGGCTATATAGTGGTTGATATTAAAGCAATTTTTCTCGCTAACAGGAAATGGATACTGTCGTTCAGAAGCAGCTGTAGTTGTGTTGCTAACCAAGCGCTCAGTGGCAAAGAGAATCTATGCCACAGTGGTAAATGCTGGAAACAACACAGATGGATACAAAGAGCAGGGTAAGTGCTGGGTCTGTGAGCAACAACTGGGGGATGGGGGCAGACATTTAAACATGAACTGATGTCTTTGGCCTGGTTCAGGGGTGACGTTCCCTTCAGGGCAAATGCAGAAGAGGCTGGTGAGCACTCTGTATGAAGAGGCTGAGATTCATCCAGATCAAGTGGAGTACATAGAGGCTCATGGCACTGGCACCAAGGTAATGTATATGCATGCTGTCTCCACAATACCAAACGTCTTAAACTCATATATTTTACATAACATACCATGAACTTCTGTTTTCTGTTACTCTTTTCAAATTTCAAATTAGGGAATAGGCATACTGTATATTGTAATAGAATCTTATTATAGGTTGGTGACCCACAAGAAGTGAATGGCATTGTTGGTGTATTCTGTGAGAAAAGAACAGAACCTTTGCTCATAGGCTCCACCAAGTCCAACATGGGCCATCCTGAACCTGCCTCAGGTTTAGCTGCTCTGGCAAAGGTACGCTTGCTCAACTTTATTCATTGTACTTTGACTCTTATGGCCTTGTTATGAATATTCTGATTTTTGTGATGCTTTATGTGCAGGTGGTGCTATCTTTGGAGAGAGGAGTATGGGCTCCAAATCTACACTATTCCAATCCTAACCCTGACATTCCAGCTCTCACAGACGGGAGAGTCCGAGTCGTGGACCATCCGATTCCGGTCAAAGGTGGAATTGTGGGAATCAACTCATTTGGGTTTGGAGGTTCAAATGTCCATGTGATCCTTCGTCCAAACGACTGTAGAAGAACAGAGAGTGTGAAGAGTGTGGCTCGAGTTGTTCCTGCCTGTGGTCGCACAGAGGGGTCTGTCAGGGTCCTGCTGCAGAAAGCCCAGCAGCACTTTGAGGACCACAGCTTCTTGTCTTTACTCACAGATATTTCCATGGTGCCTGGGATGGCCTTCAGAGGCTACACTGTACTGGGCTCTGAGCCAAACATCAGCGAGGTCCAGGCAGCGCAATCTGCCCCCCGCCCAATCTGGTACATCTGCTCAGGTACCATCTTAGTACTACAGAGCATTGTTTATTTATGAAACTGTGAGCTTGATGGTCACTGTTGAAGTTTTTTTGACTGCTTTATTTGTTCAGTTACTTGTGGTTTTAACTTATGGTTAAAATGGATATTTCTTAAACTGTACTAAGCTTTAGTATTTTATCTATAATTGTACAGCATTTTATTCACAAGTCTCTTAGTACTCTTATGTAAAATATGCCCCCCTGTTGCAGGTATGGGGACCCAGTGGGCTGGGATGGGCCAAAGTCTCATGCAGCTGCCCGACTTCAGAGCTTCCATCCTGCGATCAGACGAAGCCTTAAAGGACACAGGACTGGTCATATCGCAGATGCTCATGGAAGCCACAGAGGACACTTTTGAAGACACGATCCATGCCTTTGTGGGTCTCGCAGCTATTCAGGTACAAAAGAACTGTGGTAGTTTCACCAAGATTCACCACTGGCTCATGTTGTGTACATTAGGGAATGACAATTCTTATTGAGTGTGTATATATATATATATTTTTTTTAACAATTTGTCTATTTTTGTAGATTGCTCAGATTGACATGTTGAAAAAGATTGGCTTGCAGCCTGATGGTATTGTTGGTCACTCTGTGGGAGAATTGGCCTGTGGCTATGCAGATGGCTCCCTCAGTCAGGAAGAAGCTGTTCTGGCTGCATACTGGAGGGGGCGCTGTATCAAAGAGGCCAGCTTACCCCCTGGAGGCATGGCTGCTGTGGGTAGGTTTGTTCATTTTCAACCGACATCCACTACATTATCCCTGGGAATTGTTCAGCAGCAGACCTGTGTAATATTGTCTGTGTATTGTAGGGCTGACATGGGAGGAGTGTAAGGCTCAGTGTCCGCAGGGAGTGGTTCCGGCTTGTCACAATGCTGAGGACACGGTCACAATCTCTGGGCCCCAGGTTCATGCTTCTGTAGATTTAACATAACACTAAGCTTTGAAATCTGTTGTTAAACATGCACTGTGTGTTATTAGGATGCAGTCCACCAGTTTGTCCAGGAGCTCAAAGACAAAGGAGTGTTTGCTAAAGAAGTGCGCAGTGCTGGTGTAGCCTTCCATTCATACTTCATGGCAACTATAGCTCCGGCTCTCCTGGCTGCTCTAAAGAAGGTTGAGACCCTTAACATATAGTTCTGTTTTATGTTACTGTCCGTGGTTATTTTGACTCTGGGTTGTGTTTGTGTAGGTGATCAGACAGCCACGGCCACGCTCTCCTCGCTGGATCAGCACCAGTATCCCTCAGTCTGCCTGGGACTCTCCTCTGGCCCTGTCCAGCTCAGCAGAGTACCATGTGAATAACTTGGTGAGCCCAGTGCTTTTCCAGGAGGGGCTGAGCCTGGTGCCAGAGGATGCAGTGGTGCTGGAGATTGCTCCTCACGCTCTACTGCAGGTACAGCACTCCTGAAAAGACATTTCACTTTGATTTCTTTCTTTTAATTTTGCATTATTGTTTTACAACAAAACATAAATAATTAATCATGATAGAGCTGTATTCCATGAAAAAATATATCTTTTGCCCACTTATTGTTTGAGTGGATTATCATGTTGAGATGTTTTTATTGACAAAAGCATGTTTATGCGCACACAGGCTATCCTAAAGCGCAGTCTCAAACACACCTGCTCCATCATTCCATTGATGAAACGAGGCCACGTCAATAACCTGGACTTCTTTCTCTCCAGCATTGGCAAGGTTTACATGAGCGGGTTGGTCACCATTTTAATGACTTAAGGACTGCATGTTGTTGTTATATTTCTTTGTCCATATGTTGAAATGTTCTCTCCATGGTACAGGATCAATGTGGACTGTAACAAGCTGAGCCCACATACCCCCTACCCCGTGCCGGTCGGGACACCTCTCCTCTCACCTCTGGTGGAGTGGGATCATGCCCAAACGTGGGATGTTCCTAAGGCTGCAGACTTTTCCTTTAGCTCTGGAGCATCCAGTTCTGCAATTATTTTTAACATTGGTAATGTCTTAAAAAAATCTAATTTAAAATGTTTAACTTCAAAGTGTATAACTTCAGAATGTACGAAGGCTCTTGAATGAGAAGCAAAATTATTTTATTTTTACTTTTTTTGTTATAAATTTAGTTTATTTATTAATGTTTTCTTTTTACTAAGCAGACATAAACCCTGAGTCTCCTGACCACTACTTGCTTGGCCACTGCATTGATGGCAGAGTCCTGTTCCCAGCAACAGGTTACCTGGTCTTAGCCTGGCGAACCTTGGTCAAAAGCTTGGGAATGGTTCTAGACACCACACCTGTCATATTTGAGGATGTGGCCATCCACAGAGCCACTATTCTTCCCCGAAATGGTGAGAAAATAAGACACCAAAGGGGGCTGACTTCCCATGTCTTCCCGTTTGATGCTGATGTAGTTTGTCCTCTTAGGTTCTGTGCAGCTAGAGGTGCGTCTCATGCCGCCACTCACACATTTGAAGTCTCAGAGAATGGAAACCTGACAGTTAGCGGTATGCAGTTTAGTTTAGAGCTCATTCAAGGCCTCTGTCTTTGGGCATGGTAAATGTCATCTTTTTATTTCTAGGCAAAGTGAAGCTTCCAGAGGACACTGAGATTCAGTCACTGGGTCACCACATAATGTCAGCCAACGACATTGAGAGTGACCCCAAACTGAAGCTGAAGGCTCCAGACATTTACAAAGAGCTCAGATTGCGTGGCTATGACTACGGAAAGACCTTCCAAGGAATTTTAGAGTCAAACATTGCAGGTAGATTTTATCAAGTCATTAGAGATATGTCCAAAGTTTACATCTTGTACAGCATTTCGGTTGTGATGGACCTGGATAAAAAATAGATTAAATGGTGTGGTTACTGCGTATTATAACTTACCGTGTTAAATGTGAACTGTGATTGTCAGGGGACAGGGGAGCGCTGCAGTGGACCGGGAACTGGGTGGTCTTCCTGGACACCATGTTACAGATGATTGTACTGGGTCTGCCTGGGCGCAGCCTGCGCCTCCCCACTAGGATCCGCTCCGTCCAAATCGACCCACAAGCCCACATGGAGAAGCAGTGGCAATACACAGATAATAAACAGGGTTAGTGCTGAATCTCATAGTGTCTTGATGATGCCTGTGACTACAGAATTATTATAGACATTCAACCTCATTAATGGCAGTGAATGGCCAATTGGTGAATACCATTAATCATCCTTACCTGAAAAAAGAACAAAGCTAAACAAATCTCCTTAATTGCAATGACGATCCTAGCATTCAGTAACATGTACATGCTAAAAAAAATATGTTCATTAATTTTTTCTGAAATATAAATCCTACACTTTTCTAAGGTGCCTTTTATGTTAAGATCCAACATAAAATAATTACAATTTTTACCCTAGACACAGCTGTGGGCATCAGTGTAGATCACTGTGTGGATGTGGTTGTGGCTGTGGAGTCCAGATCAGTGGGCTTCATGCTACAGTTGCCCCTCGTCGACAGCAGCAGCAAAGCGCTCCCACTCTGGAAGATTTCTGCTTTGTCCCCTACATGAATAGAGAGTGCTTGAAAGAGAACGAACACCTGTCAGAAAAGATGAATCTCTGCAAAGGTATGTGGCTGGTAAAAATTCCAGCTGATTAATTAGAAATTATTTTGGCAACATTTTAGTTATTAGGTATGGTCATCATTAGATATCTGTGTTCAGGGTTGATCCAGAATCTGCAATTGAAGTTGAAACCTCACGGTGTGACCCTGATGTGCCAGGAGTAGAGGGTGTGCCAGTCAGCCCCATACCCAGGCCCTGTGCCCTCTGAAGGGGGCCTGCCACCGGCTGCTAGCCCTTCTGTGTGCTCTAGAGCTAAATGGGAACCTAGAGTCTGAGATGCAGCAGCTGGTGGAGCGGGAGAGGTCCTGTCTGCTCCATGACCCACTGATCCAAGGCCTGCTGAGGGACATTGCCTTCAGACACTGCCTGGACACTGCTCTGGAGAACAGTAGGCCTGGCAAACTCAGGGTGATTGAGGTCAGTGACCACGATAATTCAACTGGTTATGCAAACTGATACCTTTTTACCTTTAATACGTGGTTCTGACTTTTTCTGTTGCTGTGTTTAGGCATTTCTCTGATGAGGGACATCTATTTCCCCATGCATTATCCCTTCTCAACATTGAGCCCATGTTACAAGTGGAGTACACTGCCACTGCGGTGCACACTGAACTCCTGAACCCCTTCACTGACACTCTGGAGGAGCTGGGGCTGGGCTCAGCGCAGTGGGACCCTCGTACAAGCCCCGCTCTGGGGGCCACTGCGGGGACTGCGGACCTTCTGCTCTGTAATCATTGGGGCCTTTTGCAGAGTAAACCAGAGCAGCTTGTATCAAACCTTGCTTCTGGGACCAGAGTCGGGGGGTTTCTCCTGCTGCATGTGCTACTAAAGGGGGGAACCCTGGGGGAGATCCTGGCCTTTCTCTATAGAAATACCAACAGTGGGGCCCTGCCCGGACTTGTTTCACAGGTTAGTGTTTTTTAGGGTTTTATGTTTAATTCAGTACTGTTGTGGACCTGATAAAATACATTTTCTGAAAATCAGGTTAATTTATTTGGATCTATAATATAAAACATCAAGATCTTTTCATTCTTACTGGTGTTTTGCAGGCTGAGTGGGAAAGGTGTATTCTGGAGGCCTCTCTGGACCTGGTCAGTGTCTGGACATCCTGTTATGGTTCTGCTCTGTTCCTCTGTCGTCATCGCATCCCAACTCTAGAGCCTGTACTTCTATCCGTGGATGATTTATCCTACAATTGGGTGGAAAGTCTTAAAGTATGTTCCTTTAGATGAGCCATTTTGTTCAACGCTCATCATATGCACAGTTATCTAACCAAGCTAATGTCTCTACAGTCTCTGCTATCTGTGCCCTCGGACTGCCCCATTTGGCTTACTGCCTCTCAGCCTCACTGTGGTGTGGTGGGACTAGTCAACTGCCTGCGCCAGGAACCTGGTGGCAATCGCATCCGGTATGTTTATATTAATGAACATTATTATATATTTCAATGTTCAAATGTCCGACAGTGGTCCTATTTACTTCCCTTCTGCAGCTGTGCTTTCATATCAAATCTGGATGACTCATCCCTGCTACCGAGCCTTGTTCCATCTGAAAAAGAAATGCAGTCGCTGTTTTCTAAAGACCTTGTGATGAATGTGTGGAGAGATGGCAAGTGGGGGGCTTTCCGACACCAGCTCCTCACCAATGGTACTTACCTGTGCTGTGAGCCTATATTTGTAGTCACATTGAGTCTAATAGGTGTGTGTTTCTTAAGCCCTGAGAGAGGAGCAGACACAACAAGCCTATGTGAACGTGCTGACACGAGGGGACCTGTCCTCTCTACGCTGGATTGCCTCTCCCCTCAAGCATTTTAAATCCACCAACCCAAACTCAGAGCTGTGCTGCGTCTTCTACAGCTCTCTGAACTTCAGAGATATCATGTTAGCCACAGGAAAACTGCCTCCGGACGCCATTCCAGGTACAGCCTTACTGTTTTTTTGTCTTTCTCTCTATTAACATTAAGAGGTACATGCAGAAGGAATAGCAATGACCAACCAGTCGTTTATTTGGATGTATGTAGGTGATGCAGCCCTTCAACAGTGCCTGCTAGGGATGGAGTTCTCAGGTCGAGACCAAAATGGTCAGAGAGTTATGGGCCTGCTCCCAGCAAATGGCTTGGCAACCTGTGTGAGCGCAGACAAACGGTTCCTCTGGAGTGTTCCGTCAAACTGGTAAACATTTATTAGGCTCAGTGGAAACATGCAGCAACATGAGAACTGGTCCCAGTCTTATTCAACATATCAGACAAACTGATCCTTATACATCTGCAGTATTTTGGAAGCATTATACTACCATTATCATACTCACCATTAGACCTAATTTCCTGGCAGGACTCTGGAGCAGGCAGCCTCTGTGCCCGTGGTGTATGCCACAGCGTACTATTCCCTGGTGGTGAGAGGCAGATTGCGGCATGGAGAGAGTGTTCTGATCCACTCCGGTTCCGGGGGGGTCGGACAAGCAGCCATTGCCATAGCACTGAGCCAGAAGTGCAAAGTCTTCACCACAGTTGGTAAGAATATGTCTGTCATAATAAGAGTGATGAATGCTAGGGGTATGGGAATTTGTCACTTGAGTCTTAAGATCATGGGATGTAAAATTTTGTGTGTAGGCTCAGCAGAGAAACAGGCCTACTTACAACAGCGGTTTCCAGAGCTCTCCAATGAGTCTTTTGCCAATTCTAGAGATGCATCATTTGAGCAGCACGTTCTCCTCCACACAAAGGGCAAAGGTGAGTGCTATTGTTCCTTTATGCTTCAGATCTGTTCCTCCTGCAGGACTTGGACTGGATTTTGTCTTGTATGCCTCAGGGTGTGAATGTGGTGCTGAACTCTCTGGCAGAGGAAAAGCTGCAGGCCAGTGTACGCTGCCTGCTCGCCATGGACGCTTCCTGGAGATCGGGAAATACGACCTGTCTAACAACTCCCCCTTAGGTTTGTACAGATACAAACGGAACTGGCTTATGTTGATGCAAACGGATATTAAGAGATGGAAATGGACGCTGTATATAATTAAAAACAAAACTCCTAACATGGACACTTTCCAAACATTAATATATTATTTGTGATGTGCTAAGTGGGTAAATGTCCTTCAGGTATGGCTGTGTTCCTGAAGAATGTGGCCTTCCATGGCATCCTGCTGGATGCACTGTTTGAGGAAGGCAACCCTGAGTGGGAAGAGGTGTCTCAGTTGCTGCAGGAGGGGATTCTGGGAGGTGTAGTAAAACCTCCTAAAAACAACTGTATTTGAAAGGAAGAAGTGGAGCAGGCTTTCAGATTCATGGCCCAGGGCAAGCACATCGGCAAAGTACTGCTCAAGGTAAAGTCATTGAAAAGTTACACATAAATGAACTAATATACAGTTTTATTCTGATGCTTTAAGTAAAACTTTAAATGTATTATTCAACTTTCAATAGTGAGCATGTACAAATCAAACCATTTATTAAAATATGCTACTTTTTTTCTTTTTTTTAAAAATCCAGATTCGTGAGGAAACAGGATTCCTTAGTCAGCCCCCCCCTAAACTCTTCCAGCTATCTGCCGAAACATTTTGCCCCCCTTCCCATTCATACATCATCACCTGGGGGCCTAGGGGGCTTTGGACTAGAGCTGGCTCAGTGGCTCATGGAAAGAGGGGCCCGCAAAATAGTTCTGACTTCCAGATCAGGCATTCGCAACGGTAAGACCACACAGACCACAAATACTCTAATACCAAAGGATAAGCTGTTGTATAGGTGACAAACTTAAGATTCTGTTTAAATGCTCTTTGATCTGGGTGCAGGGTACCAGATGAAGCGGGTGCAGGAGTGGAGGGCTCAGGGCGTGGATGTGCTGGTGTCAACGAGTGACGTCTCCACCCTCAAAGGAACTGAGCAGCTCATCAGTGAGGCTCAGGGACTAGGTCCTGTTGGAGGGGTCTTCCACCTCGCCATGGTAATAACATATATGTGCATATATTGATATTTATACATATACAATTAAGGGTCTGGGGGACTGTACACATTATCATTCTGATTTGTCAGGTTCTCAGAGATGGTATGTTGGAAAATCTAACACCTCAACACTTCATGGAGGTCAACAAACCTAAATATGGTGGAACATTGAACTTAGACTGGTATGCTATTTTGATCTTTTCCTACATGATATAACCAAGCTGGTGTGTGGTTTGATAGGAACACATTATTTTTGTTTCAGCTTGACAAGGAAAAGCTGTCCAGAGCTAAGCTACTTTGTGGTCTTCTCCTCTGTGAGCTGTGGACGTGGTAATGCTGGAACAAAGTAACTACGGCTATGCTAACTCTGCGATGGAGCGTGTGTGTGAAAAGCGGCAGAGAGATGGCCTGCCAGGCATAGCCGTGCAGTGGGGGGGCCATCGGGGATGTGGGCGTGGTGCTGGAAACCATGGGAGACAATGACACAGTGATTGGGGGCACTCTGCCTCAGCGCATTACCTCCTGTTTAGAAGTGCTGGACCTGTTTCCTGTGCCTAAGAAAGCCAGTCATGTCCAGCTTTGTGCTGGCAGAACGTATGGTGGTCAAAGGCGAGTCTGGGGCCCAGACTGACATGGTGGAGGCTGTAGCACACATTCTGGGTATGAACCCATGTCTCTATTTAAAGTATGGTGAAATGAAATGTGGAAATGGTTGTTAACCACTTTCATGTTTTTAGGTGTGCGTGATGTGAATAGCCTAAATGCAGAGGCCACTTTGGCAGACTTGGGTCTGGACTCTCTGATGGGTGTGGAGGTTCGTCAGGACTCTAGAGCGAGATTATGATCTCGTTATGAACATGAGGGACATCCGACAGCTTGACCATCAACAAATTGCGTGAGCTGGCTAACAGCAAGGGGTCCACTGCAAAAGGTTTTTCTCAAATTTTTATTGGTGCACAACAGCTGAACTATTCATTTCAGATTCAAAATTAGATTCAAAGTTTGAAAAAAGTGATAAACAGGTGTTATGAATAAAATATAAAATATGAAAAAATTACTCAGTGACTGGTGCTATACTTAAAATATGTATTTATTGTTTAGGGTGTAAAAAGGTTGATGTATAATTTCTTTCTTTAGTTCCTACTACCTTATTTTAATCAATAACTCATATTTTGTAATATGAGTTGTAATATGATATATATGAGTTAATCCATAATCCATCATGTCTTCCATGTTGCAGATGTACTTGATGCATCCAAGGGAGAGCTTCTCTCTGTGTTGGGCTCTGATATCAGCGGGCTGCTGGTGGACCCTGAGGGCCCCACACTGACAGCAGTAAACTCAGTGCAGAGTCTGGAGCGGCCCTTGTTCCTGGTGCATCCCATTGAGGGCACTGTGTCTGCTCTCAGGACCCTGGCCACTGAGTTGAGCGTTCCCTGCTACGGCCTGCAGTGCACCACTGGTATATTGCTCATATCACTATAGTGTTTTCTTTTAATGCTCATGCATTCATAGTGTTTTTTTATATCCAGCTGCCCCTCTGGAAAGCATTCATTCCCTGGCAGCCTACTACGTGTCCTGTGTGAAGCAACTCCAGCCAGAGGGGCCGTATCGACTGGCCGGTTACTCATTTGGAGCCTGTGTAGCCTTTGAAATGTGCTGTCAGATGCAGGCACAGGGCTCCCCTGTGGAGTGTCTTTTTTTGCTGGATGGCTCACACTCCTATGTAGCAGCTTACACACAGGTCAGGCCTAATACTTATACAAAAAAACATTGCAGATAACAATAATGATGAAGTGTTTTATATTTTATTATTTTATTCCTCAGAGCTACAGAGCCAAACTTACCCCAGACAAAGAGTCTGAGGCCGAAACTGAGGCACTGTGTGCCTTCATACAGCAGTTCACTGGAATGGAATACAATAAGGTATTTAAACCGTCCATACCATTGCATTACAATTTATGTACATATTGTATGTATGTATCTTAGTTGTAACACATTATAAATTGTTTTGTCAGTTGGTGGAGACTCTGCTGCCTCTCTCCAACCTGGATGCACGGGTAACTTCTGCTGTGAACCTCATTACCTCCGGCCACAGGGACCTGAGCCACGCCGCTTTGCACTTTGGTGCTACCGCTTTCTACTACAAACTCAAGGCTGCCGACAGTTACATTCCCACCACCAAGTTTCACGGCAGGATAGTGTTATTGCGGGCTGAAACCAGCAGCCAGTATGAGCAGAGTCTGGGAGCAGACTATAAGCTTCATGAAGTAAGAAAACACCTCAAGCATGTAATGAGGACATTTAAAGCCACAAACTTTGTTTCAACAGTTAGTTTTACACATGAAGCAGTTTCAAAAATAACTGCCATGTATAAATTATTTTATTACATTTACTCTGTTGGTTATGAGTGGCATTGTGTGTTCTAGGTGTGTGACGGCCCTGTATCCGTGCATGTGATCGAGGGGGACCACCGCTCCATCCTTCAGGATCCAGGGGTCAAATCCATCTGCAGCATCATACACAGCTCACTGTCTGAAGCCCCAGGACTGTAGCACAATAGCACCAAGTGAGGGGGAAAGAGTCAGTCACATTCCTCTGAGTCCGACCCTATAGACTGCCCTGACCCCCAGCACATCTGTGTCCCTTGAAAAGTGGGGTTACATGTTACATTCATCTCAAATCTTCTGTACATTTAAACTGGTCATTTCTCAATATTGTTTAAAAAGCAACACGCAGGCAGTCAATGCTGATGTAAATGACAGTTTATTAATTTCACCTTGTCTTAAACTAACAAAATATTTTCTTTTTTTTAATTATTAAAAAATGTTTGTCTTGCACATTAACTCAAATTTAGCTTTTCTGTGGCCAAAATATTTAGATGTTTGCAGAGGTGCACAAATTAATTCTGAGAAATTGTGAGCGCCTGTTTCAGGCCTGTGCAGCTGTGACGCACCTACATCCACACTGTTAGCATAAAGGTACATTCTGAGTGAAGCTTGTCACTGTCTGACTCAATAGTTTTGCACCTTTTAACAATTTATTTAATATTATGAAAGTATGTTTTTCTATTTTGGGAGAAATTTGTCTTTGTGTGTTTATAATTCAAGTGTATGGTGTGTGTGCCTGCTCTATGAACACAGTGAGGAGCAGGTCTGTGACTTTTATGACCAGTCCTTGAGTCTGTGAAAGGTCAGGCAGGATCCTTGTCTTTTTATATGGTTTACTTCTTACATCTCAACAACAATTAAATGTACTTAAGCTCTAAGAATGACATCTTTGTCTTTGATGGAATTTGCACTACATTTTCAAACCATTTTAAGTAGTTTTGCTTGTAAAAATATTTAGTTGATTAAACAGCTATACGTCATAGCTCAAACTATGCAGTGACCTACCAACATTTAAAAATAATTCATCCTTAAGAATGCTTCCGTGTGATAATTTTGGCATGAATGGTATTAAAACAATAAACAATAAAAGTTATAATGAGCATTTCCAGTAAACGGATTTATAAATACAAAAGGAACTCTGGTACCGATAATAGGGGGAACAACGCTTAGGGGGAACCACTGTCATAAGGTTCATTCTTTCCCAACTGTAGATGGCGCAGTTGTCTCCTTAACGTTTGATCCTATTTCACTTTCACTTTCATTTACTGGAAATGAAAAGGTAAAACAAAGTGACGGCAGCCTTATTTTTCCTCATACGAAAAATGACCCCAACCCTAGGAAGGAAAGACTTATGTCTGCAGGGAATTTGTTCGAGTTTTCCTTTCAGTTCTCGTCTGTGCTACAGGTATAATTATGTTACTTTTGATGTATTGAGTAGCCATTTGTGAAGAATCAATCCATTAGTGTTTATTGGGACATTTGTCTTTTTTTTTTTTTTTTTTTTTTTTTTTACAATGGTACACACAAACTGATATAGTTCAGTGTGATTTGACAGGTGTATATATTAATTTGTCTTCGCGGACCCCTTATTGGAGGTCCTTATTGCAATTTAATAATATGTAATATATTGTACCTTATATGTTTATATAAAAATACAAATTACTCACTTTGGAATCCACTGGCCTATAGGTCTAATAATAAATGTCTGTCTTGATTTGATGTTTTCTGTGTTTCAGTGAACAGTGAGCAGATTTTGAGTGGGCCCTACCTGTGGACTCACCAACAGGATGGAGGAGCAGCAAGGGCCACCTGGTCCAGGCCCCAGCTGTGTGAGCGCACGCAGTGACCACTCCATGGCAAACCCAATCTCATTTCAAAAACAGTAGGGAAGCCTTTTGTCCAAGTTTTTTTCTCTGCATGAATAATTTGATATAATAGTTGGTTGTATATATGATATGGTATTTTAAATACATGGAAATGGTTTTGTAGCCTATGAATATTTTTGAGTAGGACCCTGGAGGAGTAGCTGTCAATTTAGTGACAGCTAATGGGGATCCAAATAAATAAACAACAAACAATTGATGGGTATGCTAAGTAATAAAGCTTCTTAGTTGCATCACATATACATATACCAAAATACTGAATGCATATTAGTTTGAATAAAGCTTTTTAGATGCATTATATATATATATATATATATATATATATATATATATATATATATATATATATATATATATATATATATATATATATATATAGGGAGGAACCAAGGCGTCAACTTGCTCAACATAATATTTTTTCGGGGCCAGGGAAACGCAGACAGACCGCCTGCTGCACATTCGAGGGATAGATCATTTGACTCCGGGTACTGTATTAGATGGTAACTGTCAGGGGAATAAACTTTTAAGATTTGAACTGACTGAATCCAGTCGTCATTTTGATAGAACACGCCTAACACAATATAGGCCAGAGTTTGTAAGGAATAAAGATGCAGTCACGGCCTATGTTTTCCCAGGCCCACATCCTCAGATCCAGGTGATGTCTCCAAAGATTTAAACCTGGATCTGGACTCAGTGAATGAAAGGTCCGAGTCCAAATTTGTATTTTAATCATAATATCATTCAATGCCATTCACCAGTTTCTTCTTTCTTGTCATTTTGCAGGATCCAACAGGGGGCACTCCCTTCCGCATGCAGCTCTGTCTCTCTGAACCGTGATGGGTCAATGGAGCATCCAAATGAATTCAAATCTAACACACAGTCACTTGAGGGCAGATCTGACATGGGTTTAAATCAGACTGCAAGGTGTGTTGGTGTATGTGTGGTTAGCAGCACAATGTTTACTCATAGGACCAATGGCATTTCATTTTCTCATTTGTGGCACAGTTTTTCTTAACCTCAAATGTCTCCTTTGAGCAGTGGTCTAGAGTGTAGTTCATCAGATGTTTACGGTGACCAGGACAGATCAGAATTCAAGTATCACAAGTCACAGAGTCACATCATGAAGGTGGGTATTTAGGAAACAATTAGTGGATTTACAGATTTAAGATTGCAAGAAGGTATGTTAGTCTAAACTTGTATTCTTAATGATCGTAATTGTGGTCTGAACTTGGCAGGAGCTCAAAGTGGCAATTGAAGCATTTTTGGAGAGTGAACTGAATCGTTTGGACAAGATTCTGAGCGAAGAGATTGTTGTTGACCCAGAGGAGAGCACAGGTGAAGATGAGGATATGAAGAGCAGCAGAGAGGCAGTGCTCCACCTATCCACACACTTCCTCAGAAAAATGAACCAGGAGCCCTTGGCTCAGTGTCTGCTCATTCGTAAGTGTGGGACTCTCGTCTGAGGGATGGTTCTTACAGTGAAACTATAGTCTGGCTTCACGTAGCAACATACCATTATAGGATCCTTATAATTTAAAATGAAGGTCGAGGGGAGGTCTGGTTCTATAGCTGAAATTGCCATTTAACTGTCAGATTGCAGATTTGTTGACCTGGTTTATGGTTAATATCTCTGTAATTACTTTACCTAGCCACATGAAACCAAAACTGGCACAAAGTTTAACATCTTCTCTGTTAGTGCAATAAACAAAAAATCATTACTTTTCACAATAGCCTCAGATAGGAATGCCATTATTCAACTCCAAAGGAGTGATTGTTGTCAATGGAAAGGATGTAAAGACATGAGATTAATATAACAGGTTTGCAGACCCAAACCTTAACAAATAATGATAAGGTTCTCTCATGGAGTTACATAAATCGATACTCACCATCTGAGATTATGACATAATCAAATTTTATAATGTGAACACCACCTATCAAAATAGTTTAGTTTTTTAATCTGACAGATATATTTGTTCACTAGACAAATGCACAGATAGAATTCACTCTATAAAATCAGAAATTGACAAGAATGGGTCTGCTTTTGAGAAGGAAGTTGTTGCTTGATAACAGTTTAGTATTCAAAATATGTATGTTAAAATGAGGATGTCTTTGGATGATTTTGCATATTAAGTCAAACTATTGTTGTAAATTTGTAACATAATTTGTTTTGTTTTGTTTTTGAAGGGAGTAAAGCTGTGAAAAGTATGTTAAAACTGAAATCCAGACTGAAGAGGAGATTCAACCATGTTTTTGAGGGGGTCAATAGAGCCGGACACCAAACCGACCTCAGTCAGATCTACACAGACCTATGGATGACGGAGGGCGACAATGAGTGCGTCAACATTGAACATGAGGTTTGCCAGATACAAACTGATGCTCGCAAACACCGGGATAAGCCTGTAAAATGTCAGGAAATGTTTGGCAATTCCCTCTGTGGAGGCCAGTTGGCGAGGACAATGCTGATGAAGGGAGTGGCAGGTATAGGTAAAACCCTGTGTGTCCAGAAGGTGGTTCTAGATTGGGCTGAAGACAAAGCTCACCACAACATCCGCTTTATGCTCCCATTCAGCTTCAGAGAGCTCAATGTGCTCAGAGACAAAAGCTTCAGCCTTGTGGGATTTCTTCAGCACTTCTTTGTAGAGCTTGAAGAAGCTGGAATCTGCAGCTTTGATGATGTTAGAGTTGTATTAATATTTGATGGTTTAGACGAGTCCAGACTTAATCTGGACTTCCACAACTGTCCAAGCCTGACAGACACTACAAAGTCTGCTCCCCTGGAGGTCCTATTGGTGAACCTCATCAGGGGGAAGCTTCTCCCCTTCACTCGGCTCTGGATAACCACACGTCCTGCAGCAGCCAATCAGATCCCGGCTGAGTGTGTCACCGTGGTGACCGAGGTGCGAGGGTTCACTGACCCACAGAAAGAGCAGTACTTCCAGAAGAGATTTGAAGATAAACAGGCCACAGTCATCATTAACCACATGAAGACAAACCGCAGCCTCCACAACATGTGCTACATCCCAATCTTCTGCTGGATCCTCTCCACTGTCCTGAAACATGTGATGGAGACAGGGACTGTGAGCCGACTACCCCACACCCTCACTCAGATATACATCCACCTCCTGGTGGTTCACACCAGAGTCAAGAGTCGTAAGTATGATGGACGCTCGGAGATGGACCCTCCCTGGACTCCAGAGACCAAGAAGATGGTGAAGTGTCTGGGAAAACTGGCCTTTGAACAGCTACAGAGGGGAAATCTCATCTTCTATGAATCTGACCTAAGACAGTGTGGACTGAACACTGCAGAGGCCTCAGTGTACTCTGGAGTGGTCACTCAGGTATTCAGAGAGGAGCAAGGCCTGCACTGGGACAAGGTCTACTGCTTCATACATCTGAGCGTTCAGGAGTTTTTGGCTGCTCTTTATGTCCATCTGACCTTCTTCAATTCTGGAGTCAGCCTTCTGTCTGAAGCCCCTTCCACAAAGCCCAAGCTAAAGCCAGTGAATGACAGAGGCGCTGAGAAGGCCTTTTATCGCAGTGCTGTGGACACAGCTCTGCAGAGTCGTAATGGACACTTTGACCTGTTTCTGCGTTTTCTCTTGGGTTTGTCATTGCAGAATAACCAGAATCTCCTCCAGGGGCTCACAAAGCACATCCAGCCCAGCTCCCATAGCAGCAAGGAAGCAGCAGAATACATAAAGAACAAGATCAGTGAAGGTCTTCCACTAAACATGACCATAAACCTGTTTCAGTGCCTGAATGAGCTGGGGGATGCAAGCCTGTTGGAGGAGGTGCAGAGGTTTCTAAGCTCTGGACACTTATCAGGCGAAAGAATGTCTCCTGTTCATTGGTCTGCACTGGTCTTCACTCTACTTTTGGACAAGTGTGAAGTATTTGAGCTGAGAAAGTTTGGTTGCTCAGAAGAAGCTTTTTTCAGGCTTCTACCAGTGATCAAAATGTCCATGAAATCAAGGTATTCTTTAATTGTTCCACATTGCATTTTTTTTTACAACTCTGACATGTTCAATGCTTCTCTAGCTTGACTGGCTTCACTTTATCAAACCCCTGCTGTAAGGCTTTGGCCAACATGCTCAGGAGTGAGTCCTGTTTGATAAAAAATCTGGATCTGAGCTACACAGAGCTGCAGGATTCTGGGTTGTCCACATTGGCTAACGGGCTGATGAATCCACCCAGTAATCTTCAGGTCCTCAGGTCAGTCCAGTGATCGGGCACATGTGAACACAGTATGTGGGTTGTGACATTTATTATGTGTCCAGGCTTAGAGGTTGCAAACTCACTCAGGACAGCTGCAGAGTGCTGTGTAGTGTGCTCTCTTCTCCTCTGACACAGCTGGATGTGAGTGACAACTGCCTGCAGGACCAGGGAGTCAAGATGCTCTTAGAGGCCCTACGGAGCTCTCTCTGCAACCTCACCACCCTTAGGTGCCCTTGTTTTCATGAAGCCTCTTTCAGACCACTTCTCTCATGGCACGTGAAGTCTGTAATAGTGATGTGTTCCTCAGAATGAGTGGCTGTGACTTGACAAGCAGAAGTTGTGAGGACCTCAGCGCGGTCCTGCAGTGTCACAGGTCCGCCTTGCGGGACCTAGATCTGAGTAATAACCAGCTCCAGGACTTGGGGATAGAGTTTCTCTGCTGTGGACTTGTGAGCCCTCACTGCACTCTGGAGATACTCAGGTCACACCCCTTTTTCAGTCCTTTGTCCAAACATATGATTAACTTTTGAATAAAAAAAAAATATCATATGTGATGATGGCTAAATGAAATTCTCAATAAGGAAAATGTCAGAAAGTTGTGATAAAGATTATGTTTGTTGTGATTGTATCTACTGTAGACTTGTGGGCTGTTTGGTCACAGACAAAGGCGTCAGTCTCCTGAGAAGTGTACTGCACAGCTGTCGGCTTAGAGAGCTGGATCTGAGATACAACCATCCTGGAGACTTAGACAAGCTGTCAGCAGCTCAAAAGCAGCCTGCCTGCAGCCTCACCATGCTCAAGTAAAGTCTGAATGGCTATTTTTATTCTTTCTGGGACAAGAAAAAAAACATGTTTGCTATAAATGAATTAACTGACTATCCCTAACTCCCAGGACAGGGCATGGTGGAGTGTGTCGGCTGAGTCCGGGACCAAAAAAATGTAAGTATGCTCTCAATGCGTGTGTCAGCTGCCAGTATGCTCACTCTGTGCCTGTTTATGCAGACACCTGTAAACTCACATTGGACCTGAACACAGCACACAGAGGGCTCCTGTGGTTTGAGAACAACTGTGTTGTAGATGGTAATGTAGAAGAGACTCCAGACCAGAAGGAGGAAGACAACTTTGAATTCTGGCACCAGGTTATGTGCAGTGAGGGCCTGAGAGAGCACTGTTACTGGGAGGTGAAATGGAGAGGCCTGGTGTCTATAGCAGTGACTTATAGAGGGATCCAGAGAAAAGGAAAAAATAAGGACAGTATGCTTGGCGGCAACTGCCTCTCCTGGGCTCTGGACTGCTCCGCCGGGTATTACGTAGCCTGGCATAATAATAAAGGCAAGATTATCCCAAGAAGAGTCGGAAGGAGATGCTACCGTGAAGATGCTGAGTGCACAGTGGCAGTGTACTTGGACTGGGAGGAGGGCGTCTTGTCCTTCTTTGAGGTTCTGCCTAGTGGCCTCAAGCTGATCCACAATTTCCACTGTGCGTTTAGTGAACCGCTGTTCCCTGCCTTCAGACTCCGCTCTGAATACACAGAAGACATCTGCAACTCAGTGACTGTGTGCTCAGCGCACACCTGAGGCAGGATATGAAGTAAAACGAAAGCATCTGTGGAACAATATGATTGATTGTACATGTATTGATATTCTGACACTATAGTAACTCAACAATATCTTTTATAATCTGAAAAAGCTGCAATGTAACATGCAACTGTTACATTGCACTTATACTTGAATAATGAACTTATTTATTGCAATTATCAATCAATCAATTATTGATTTACTTCCACAGGTCTAGCTGCATTGTCCTATCAGTGATTCCTATTCAAGGAGTCTGTAACCCAGAACTTGGGCTGCCAAAGATTGTCTGGGTGTCCCTGGGTTTTGAAAAGAAAAAAAAGAAGTCCAAGCTTAACAGCTAAAATAATAATGAAGAGATAGGATGGTACCTGCTTTTATAACCAATACACAAAAATATACTTCTATAAAGTACTGAGTCTATAACAATTTTATTTTACAACACAGTCAGGTAGGAGAAGAATGTTTGGATATCCCCTGAGAGAAAAATGTTGGGAAGCACTGGCCTATAGATTATGCTATGTTTCCATAAATGTGACCAAAAGTTTACATTCACTTTCAGTACAAGTAAAGTTTAAGTATGAGATTGTATATGAGTGAGTGTTCCATCCACATCCTGCTCCTATTTTCTATAAGCTGATTGCTATTGGGGAGGGCCTTCCCCAGAGCTGTTATCACCAAGAGCTAGGACACAGTGGCCTCTGCTGTCCCAGGACGTACAGTCCATGCTAAAGGTAATATCAGGGTGGCCTTTGTTGGAGCTATATCTGCAGTGCCATGCAGTCTATCCTGTCATTAGACATAAGCAAAATGATAAGCGCTTGGCTTTTTCTCTGCGAATTGTTGCAGATCATACAGATAATAGAGACCATACAGATCATACAGATCACACAGACCATACAGATCATACAGAGAATAGGAGATCATTACAGATCAATAGACCATACTGATCACACAGACCAAACAGATCATACAGATAATAAAAAATCATACAGATCAAACAGATCGCACGCTCAGACCTGCTGAAAGTGACTGGGCCTCTTCAATGCATTGGATATGAGCTTAATATGTTTACGTTAAAAGAAACAATTCTAGAGAAACTAATGCTGTTAATATTGAAACTTTTCACGTTAAAACAAAAAACTGAAGTCTTATAACCTGTAATGATTACTTTCTCACGAAAACATGTTCGTGTTTTTAACTTAATACTTTTAGTAATACCGAAAAAGCCAATACAAATTTGGATGTTGGATCCATGGTAGTCGTTTTACGTTGCCATATTCATGACTCACCCACTCATGCTGGGTTTCTATGCTCCTTGGGTAGCCTCATTTAATTAATTTCGTGGAGACTTATCCTACTGTAATTGGCCTGCTCCTTGCCTAAGCCTTACCTAAAACCATAACCAAAAATAACCTTTAAGCATATCCTACTTATAAATCATCGTTTGTTGTTCGAATATTGCTAAGTTCATGGAGACCTGATTTTGGTCCCTACAAAGCAAGGTCTCTATGAGCGTGGATTTCAGTCCCCATATTGTCCTAAAAACCCGCGCACACACCACGTGACTTTGACAAAGGCTTTTTCTCTCGCTTTTATTTTGAAACTGCTCAATTCCGGAAATGACAGCAGTCTCGGCGAAAACCACCGACCCAGATGTGTTTTCACCGAAAGTTTCACTTGTTTGTATTATGGCTCGGTTAGATTATATTTGTTTAAATGCGTATTTTATATCTCCGTCAATATAGAGAAAAGGGAGGATAAACAACGAGAAATCTGCACCGAGCCCGCTGTGTGGAGCCGCTGTTGTCTTCACGTGATTCTGGCTTAAGGATTTGTTTGGTGAGTTAACGTTTTCCACTTTGACTACAGTCACATATAAGCTTCATTGAGTGGGTCTTTAAACTGGTGGAGTAGGTAGGGCTAAGCGATTGTTGAAATGAGCTAATACTTTAGGTTTATGTTGTTATAAGTAGACTTGGCCTATTTGTGGTTATTTTAATGCTTCTATCTTATGTTAGAACTGACACCTAAGGCCTATGAGCAAGGATTATTTTATAACCTTGCTAGTCTACACAGTGTATTCTTCTCATCCCTTTTCAATTCATGAATTAGTTGTCTGACACCATCTGATGGCAACAGTGGCGAGTAGAGCATTTTGAAAGGAGAATTAGCTGCACAGTTAATGGTAATTAGTGAATTATTAGACTGGCAGGAAGTCTAGATGTCACTAAGTAAATGTGAAATTATCAGAACAGACCAGGTGTAGGCTAATCATCATCAGTCATATCTTACATCTTAGGATTCAGTGAACCTCAATTTTGACGTCTGTTCAGAAAGAGACGACCTGACCTGAATGTTGCTAGGCATGTTCTAATGTATTTTTTTTTCGGGTGAGAGTTGAATAGGTCCTTTGTCCTGGGTGCAGGTCGTCTGCACGGACTATGAAGATGTGACGATGGGGCGGGCCTCTCTGGGACATTGGCCCTGAGGTGTTTCACCATGCACATAGCCTCAGTGGGCATCAACAAATTGTGTTTTTGCCTTGCTCTGGCTTTCAGTGGGTTGCTGCTTCTCCTACCCTGCCTTAGTTCCCCCTGCCCAACCGCTGGTTTCTGCCCAAGCCCAAAAGCCAGCTCAGGCCTGCTCCAAATGGTACACACAGGAGCCTCAGCCACATTCCAGCTGACGTCCCACTGAGGAGGAAAGGCCAAAGGGACTCCGTCTACTGGCCACACCAGACACAACCGCTGGATTATAGAGGATGTTTTTATTGCTGTGAAAACTACAAGGAAGTATCATAAATCCAGACTGGAACTTTTAATCCAGAACCTGGGTTTCCAAGGCTAAACGGCAGGTGAGCACAGATCAGCTGATATGAGGCCTATATAATTAGGAAACATCCCAGTTTTGGGATGGTTGATTAAAAAGTTAAACCTGACAAGGCTCTTTATCACACTGTCAAACTATATCTCATAATCTGCAAGATTATATTTTTGGTCATGTCTGAAATATCCTACTTACCATTACACACTACTAGTGTTGTCATTCCTCGGAAACTACATAGTTCAGAACTTTAAGACTTTAAGTGTGGTTTTGCTGAGTTTATGAAATGAAAAGGGCATCTTGAGCATAATTATCTATAATTTTATAATTCAATGAGAATCTTACACTTTATGAATGTTACAATGTGGTTGATTTACAGAATTACAAAGGATTTGAAAAGTTAAAAGCTGGACTAAATGCTCAAATCAGTAATTGTGTCATATTTCAGACATACATCTTCACTGATGGGGAGGACAAGGATCTGCAGTTGAGGACAGGTAATAAGCAATGAGATTGTCCAATTTTAAAAAGTATGAAGGCATGATTAAAATAACAATTAAGATTTTTATGAACGTATGATAAAGGATTGTAATTTTTAGTCAGCATGTGCTTTTCTTTGGCAGGAACTAATCTTAATCAACACAAACTGCTCTGCAGCTCACACAGCGACAGGCTCTTGTTGCAAGATGTCAGTGGAGTACGACAAGTTCATTGAGTCACAGAAAAAGTGAGTACACAGCGCACATCTTTAGGCCCCAGTGAGTCAATATAAAAACACTGTGTTTGTGCAGGTGGTTCTGCCATGTAGATGATGACAACTATGTACTGCTGCCCAGCCTGCTGCTGCTGCTGTCCTCCTATCACCACAGTCAGGAACGTGTACCTGGGCCGACCCAGCCTCGACCATCCCATTGAGGGCCGCTGAGAGGGTCAAAAGTAACGGATTGGTCAGTAAACTCACTTCTTATATGACAAAAGGCTTATTATAG
Organism: Periophthalmus magnuspinnatus; assembly: GCF_009829125.3. Classification (NCBI taxonomy): domain Eukaryota; kingdom Metazoa; phylum Chordata; class Actinopteri; order Gobiiformes; family Gobiidae; genus Periophthalmus; species Periophthalmus magnuspinnatus. The sequence goes on from NC_047144.1 coordinate 9,615,673, forward strand.
GAATCAGGTTTTGACGCCTTTTATATCTATGGTGGCAGACTTAGTCGTTAGTCATTTCAGTGGATAGCAACTACACTTCCTTTGCTTGGAGTTGATTATTATATTAAACAACCAGTTTATTTTAAACCATGGTGGGCCTCTGCTCCTGTAGGTTTCTGTGCAGTTCTGGTTTGCCACAGGGGGAGCAGGCTTCTGCATCAGTCGTGGTCTGGCTTTGAAGATGAGCCCTTGGGCCAGGTGGGTCAGGTAGTCTTAATACACCACACGTCTCTTTTATATTCTCAGCAAAGCAAAACATTTGCCAACCTGCAATTAAGTTTCCATAGTTAGGACCAGGAGTTTAGGTAGCATATTTTTTTAATTTTTACTATTCTCTGATGTGGCAAAGAATACATTTTGTTAGTAAAGACTAAATAGACATTTTGGCACCTTGTCATTTTAGTTTAGGGACTTCATCAGCACTGCAGAGAAAATGCCGTTTGCCAGATGACTGCACGATTGGCTAACATCATTGAGGCTTTGTTGGAGGTGAAGCTGACCCCACACTCCACTGTTTCATTCTCACCTGGAGAGAAACCTCCGAAGCTGCCTCTGGAAACCAGTCCTGGAGCAGGTATATTCCACATGAATTACAACAAAATGACTTAACAAAATGTAATCCAAGACCAATAAAATAGTAGCCTTGATTTTGAATAAATTAGTAATTTGTGAAAACCGGTTACTAAATGTTATGTACAGTTGAAAACCAGAAGTTTACATACACTATATAAAAAGACACATGTGCTTTTTCACACTGTCTGACATGAAATCGGACTAAATATTGCACCCAAGGATGAACCAGATTTGCAAGTCCACAATTCACTTCCTGACATCTTGAATGATTTCTTTTGACTTTCCCATGATGTTACACAAAGAAGTAGTGTGTTTCAGGTGTGCCTTCAGATACATCCACAAGTGTGTCTCTAATTAGCTCAAATGTTGTCAATAAACCTTAAAAGCTTCCAAAGACATGGGATCATCATCTGGGGTTTTCCAAATGGTTTAAATGCTTAGTAATCTTACTGTATACAAACGTCTGACTTGTTAATCCTAATTTACTTAAAGCAGGAAAAGTTTAGTCTGCTTTCTTGTCAGATAGTGATTTAAAAAAAGTATATTTGTCTTTGTATATAGTATAAGTAAACTTTGCTTAACATTCTACCATGTTCTACATGTAGAACACCCCCATTGTGATGTCACTGCATTCACCACGGAGACACAATGTACACATTAGCAAACACTGCCAAAAAGGTTTTAAGAGTCTGAAAAAAACAAACAAAATCGATTGAAACGACACATTTTCAGGAGCCTGTGATCAATACAAGCATTCATAGTCCTGTTTAAGTGTTTGATGTTCAACAAAAAAGGTGAGAGTGACTAGCTGAAAAACTGTTGGCTAATGCTAGCTTGTATGTGAGAGTAATTTTATGTGTGAGAGACTTGTTTTAAAAAAAAACATCACGTCTTGAGTTTCAATTAAATCGAGCGGGCTGAAGATTGACTTTCAGATTGTGTTTAAACAAAACTCAGATTAAAGTCTAACTTGAATACAGACCCTGAATGTGAGTAGTACCTTTAGCTTGACTAGTACCTTCAGTTAGCATCACACCCCCAAGGAATGTTGATGACCTCAGCTGCAAAGTATCAATTTATAGCATCATTGGTAGTAATAGTAACTACTATTAGTAAACAGCCCCTGAGCCCACTTTGCTTTGCGTAGGTGACCCTTAGCTATGGAGGCTTTGAGAACAGAAGAAATGTGGTCAGTGTTGTTGGAAGATTTTCACTTTCAGAGGATCCAACACGGTAAATATTCACATGGTTTTGGCCGTATTGAAAACTGTTTTTTGCTGAATAACCTACTGTGTCCCATCTCCAGGTTTAAGACCATTCACTGTCTGCTGTACCCAGATACCGACTGGTGTCCAAAGGTCAAACTTGAACCAGGTCACTAAACGCCTCTTTGCACTGAACATCCTTAAAACCAAAGAACAGTCTGTGTATGGTGATGCAGAATCTTATCCGGCTGATAGTATTAACTTGAAAATACTCTTGGAAGTGCAATAAGGTGTACTGTGTAGGCTGTTGCCATCTGACTTGTCTCTGCTCAGCTGAGAAGGCTTCTGCCATAAACACTTATATTTGTCATGTTGAAGGTCCAACTCATCTTTATGCTCATCTATCGATATCACTTTGTTCAGTGATAGGTTTTCCCCCATGTTTGCGCTGTACATCTGTGTGCTGTAAGGAGACGCCAACAAAACTCGTAAAAGATGGCTCCCAAGAACAGAGGGGTTTCCTTAAGTGTTATTATCCTCAGTGTTGTGGAGAGATGCTGCAAATATAAATGTGGTTCACTGCTGGTCGGTGGATTTGTTGATTGACTGATTTTACTTGTACTGTATGAAAATAAAGCTTTTAGTTCAGTCAGAAAGGTTCTGTTGTGTGTGTTTGGGAAGGGTCTGTCACATTGTGGGGATCAAAATCTAACACTCAATCTATAGGGAGGTCCCACCCTTATGGGGGACAAAAAAATGTGTTCCTTTATTACTATTAACAGCATGGTTTCAATTTGGAGTGAATTAGATTATATATTAGTTTATTTGTATTAGTTTAGTCTGAAACTAAACTTGGTGTTTGTAAAATTGTGCAATAAGTTAGGCCTAAATAATTTTCTAAACACGAAAATTTATGTAGCCTACTTTTCAAATGGTGTTAGTTTGGGGGTCATTTCCAGACCAGTATCCACTTGGAACAAATGTATGTCTTTTATGGGAGATACAACAACTTAAATTTGATACTTGATGTTGGTAGGCTGTGAATCGAGAATTTTAGGAAAACCATGAAGAAGTGCTGGATTATACTATCCCGGGCCTACATAAAATTAATCATTTGGTTGAGGTTTGGATCGACCAGTCTCAAGTCAGTGTAAAGTCCCCAAGAAGCCTGGAAACCCAACATGGGTGTGTGTCAGGACACGTGGTCTAAAAAGTAACCCGAGGAGCCTCGTCTGACGATCTTACTCATATTGGACTTGCTACTAATGTGATCCATAGTGTGACGGTGCTGCTTGGTCACGTTGACAAAGCTGTTCTCGTATCAAGCAAAGTCCACAGAACAGGAAAGAACTGCGTTTCCAGTTCCTGCAGAGTCCAGGCCCTGCCCCTGCGTCCTGCTCCAAAACCCTGTGGGGTGTTCCGGGCAGGGCACTGTGCTGGTTGTGGATTCTTGGACAGATGGAGATCTCTTTCGCGGGGAAGCACGCTCTAGTCACGGGAGCAGGGAAAGGTGAGGCTCGTCCAGTTGTTTAGCCTACACACTTTACACTGCACTTCTCAATTTCGCACGTTTATTTGATAGTGATTGGCTAATGCCAGTAGGTTATACGCCAACTTAATTATAGCCTCAGCTTTTTAATATTAAGTGCTATGTCAAAACATTTACTAAACATTGTGAAAATGCATGTCTGTGATTTCATTTGTGCTGGACTGGGTTTTAAGGACGGCGGAAATAGAATTTCATTAAAAAAAAAAAAGCAATGGTCGCGGTGTGAGTACTGTATACTAGTCTACTACATTGACACATTGGCTTTTGACATAACGGTTTTTTTTACGACCAGAAGATTTTTTTCCCCACTTCGTTCATGATCACTAGCAAAACACGAAGTTTAAATCTGTCAACTGGACCAATTGTTGTTGGAGTGAAGACGTTTCGCTGCTCATCCAAGACGCTTCAGTTTAGAGCAGAACTGAAGATGATCAGACCTGGATGACTGAGGGATTACACTGACTTCATGATCACTGAAAATACTACTACGCTACTCTGAGACCACCGTTTATTATAGCTCTACGGGTACCACACACTACGATGTTGAGGAGGAGGTGAGGGTAGAAATCATCCTCTGCTGTAGCTTCTTAATGAGATTCTATTGGTTGAAGTGGTGTCTGCAAACTGAAACGTTATTTGCCCCTCACACTCTTGTTGCATTTGTTTTTGAGGTATTGGCAGAGCCACAGCATGTGCCCTGTCCCACTGTGGAGCAAAGGTCACTGCTCTCACACGCACACAGACTGACCTGGACAGCCTGCTTCTCAAGGTACCTTAATACACCACACTACACTGGATTCAAATATGTCTTAAATTTAAAGTATATCTGACTAAAAACTGTTCACTTTACATTCATATGTGTATATATTATTTCAACAAGGAACGTGGAATACCTATAGTTTAGACATAAAATTTTGCACAGTGTCCCTCCATTGTTCCTGTGTGTGTGGACCTGTCTGACTGGGGGGCTACAGCAGCGGCCCTAGAGCATGCGGGACCCTTTGATCTGCTTGTCAACAATGCAGCCTGCGCCAATCTGCAGTCATTCCTAGAGGTCACCCCGGAGAAGTTTGACCAGTACGGACGCAACAATATTCCATATTCTTCAATTTACTAATAAAAATTAAATTAAATTGTCTTGCCTTGTGTTTTGGCAGGTCATTCAATGTGAATGTGAGGGCTGTTCTGCATGTGTCCCAGGTACAAACTGAAGAGTATTCTTACAGCTTGCACACTCCTCTGAGTCTGGATGCTGTGTGACAGATAGTGGCCCGTTCCATGAAGGCCCGGGGCTCTGGAGGGTCCATTGTGAATGTGTCGAGCCAGGCTTCACAGTGCGCTCTTAGGGACCACGCTGTCTATTGTCAGTAACTATAACTTTATATTCACTGATCCAGAAGGGAAATTAATTGTACCCGTTTGTGTGTTTTTGTCACTGTTATGTGCATAGGTTCAACTAAAGCAGCCTTGGACATGTTGACCAAAGTTATGGCCCTGGAGCTGGGTCCCTATCAGGTACAACTTCTTATAAATGAAAAAAAATATTACATAGAATATTCATTTTAATATTTTGTGTGTGGGTATTACATTTCTTTATTTGACCTTACATGACTAGAAGTTTGTATTTGAAATTTGTGCATACATTAAACATTATTATTGGATGGGCATATTAGGGCACACATGGAATTGTAAAACTGAATCAACTAGATCAGTGGTTCCCAAAGTGGGGTTCAGGGACCACTGGGGAGGCCTCAGAAGCATTGCAAGGGGAGCCCCAAAAGGTTGTCTACACAAAAAGCAAGGAAGAAACTTTAAGATATTTGTTTACATTTCTTTATATTAGTATTACGCCCAGAGGAATGTACTGTTTTTACATATAAATCTAAGGAGAAAGCACTGCATATTCTTTTATATGTAGTGTAAAATATTATTCGAGGGGCCTTGTGTGATTTTCGCGTCGATTGGGTAGCCGTGGCACAGCAGACTTTGGAAATGGCTGAACTAGATAGTGGTCTATATGGTCTATAATATATACGTACAGCCAGTACTGGGGAGAAACTGTTGTGGCGGTTGGCCCTGTCTTGACAGATCATTGTTAACTTGTGTGTGTGTAGAGTCTAACCTAACCTGCTTACTGCACAGATCCGTGTGAACTCTGTAAACCCCACAGTGGTGATGACTGAGATGGGACGTATTGGCTGGAGTGATCCTGAAAAAGCCAGCGCTATGAAGTCTCGCATTCCCTTGGGTCGATTTGCAGGTGCACATATTCTTAGACCTGTTTGATTGCGGAAAAACATTATTTGAAACAATGATTTATGAAATGTCAAAAATTGCCATATAGAGGAAGAATAAACTTTCATCACATGATATCATCACTAGAAATCATTTGACATTTAAAAGCCACTGTAGATTGGTATTTACTTGGAGCAATAATAATTATAATAATACTTTATTATATTTTTATATTTTATTATTTAACGAAAATCTATTAGTAGCATAGTCCCACATCAATCCTACATAATCTGCCTGTTCTTCTGTTCAAATTTGATTCAGAGGTGGAAGATGTGGTCAACAGTATTTTGTTCCTGCTGAGTGACAAGAGCAACATGATCAGTGGAGCAACGCTGCCAGTGGACGGGGGCTTCTTGTGTTGTTGAGATCATTTTTTGCATTACAATAAAGTCATTTTACCCGAGTGTGTGTGTCACCCCCTCTTTTAGATCAGGCCTGTGGCAAAAAGTTTAACCAGCTACATTGGAGGTTAAAAATTAGAGCATGTTTTCCAATTATTGTCTTCACAGCACTATAGTTCATAAACCACCAGTAAATAATTTACAATGGAGTAAAATGTGTGTGTAAGGATTATGACAAAACACTGAAGTTGGTGAATAAAGACAGGCAGCAGAACACGTTCTCCATACATTTAGTATACAAAATTGAAATATGTCACCACACAGACGTTAAGTCATTAAAAAATAAGACAAACAGTTTGAACAAGTCATCTTACATTACATAAGTACATGGCCAATGCATTTCGTACCACTCCTAAGAGTTACAGCAGCTCAATACCAGACACTTTCCATGCAATAGTAAATCACATTTTTTGCTGTTTCTCAGCTACATTTTAAATTATAGCTAGGCAAGACCACAGATATCAGTTTACCACACTGGTGCTATGCAAGATTGCAACCCAAATAAAGTGAGGGCCGAACAGCGCCTCGCCACATGGGGGCGCTTACTCCAGCCAAAAAACACAAATGCATTTGCTAAAGGGCCACTTGCACAAACTGACTCCTTTCTCACTTCATCAGGGGAGACTAAAGCCTATGATTCCAGTAGATTTAGAGTCATAAGTTCAAATGCACAGGTACATGTGAATCAAGATAGATAATGCATTCATTGTTTCTAAGCTGTATATAACCTCTTTCTCTTTGGGTGGCATTTAGCGTGTTGGAAAATAAAATTGAATGGTACCAAAATGTGACAGACTCGATGCAAAGGAAATCACACCAAGGCCTGAACAAAACACGCACATGCACTAAAGAATGAGGTCTTATCTTTGCGGAGTTGTGTTTTTTGCAAAATATATTAATCTGATTCATAATCTATTATGTCATAGCCTTGTTTAAAGCCTGCACCTTCACTACTTCAATGCAGAGATAACATTAGTGCTACTTGCCTAGAAAAAGTCTACAGAGTGCACTAATTTATTACTCTTATTAGTCTTTACTGCTCTCCAATCCTTAACCAGCTGTTTCATTCAGAGTACTACTACTTAAGAACTACGAAGATTGTATGCAGCTATGTGATCAACACTCCTTTATTATTTTAGTTTATAGTTTAGTTAAGGTTGGTTCTGGCTATTCTAGATGTGTCGTAATGTGAGGGTAGCCACACCATGTCATAACAGATGCATAGGTTTGGCATATCTTGGCAAAAAGAAAATCAACACCAACAAATTCTGCCATTAACAGTGTCAACTACAAAAGACAAAAACTTACAAAAAATAAGCCACCATTATGAGAAATAATTGTAGCATATCTTACTGCATTCTTCCTTTTTGGCCCCAACATGGGTCACTTAAGTGTGGCTTGCCTGAACTTTTTGAAGAATATCCAAATTTTAACAGAAGTAGGAGAAGGAGAGGATGACAATGTGTTTGACAGAAATTTTATACAGTGTACACTACACATGTGGAAAGTACTTATGAACATGGCACAGAATCTAATCTTTCTATTGTATTAAATATTAGCAACTCTCTAAGTACCCCGCATCTCCACTATACCTTGTGGTACATTGCAAACAATATTTATTTGACACATACAGCACTGTAAGCTCTCACCTATAGTTCTGACTCAAGGCCACGATAAAACAAGGCTTCGTATGACATTGACCGCAAAGGCTGCAAGAAATACTCATGGTCATTTACTAATACTTCATTCCAGACAGGAGAGAGTGAATTTGGAGATGGTGGTACACTCCAGTTCAGTCTGCCTTCCTTTGTACCTTCACAGTATCAACAGCCTCAGTGCATCTGATTGGCTTCAACTGCTTGCTTCAATCAAGTCAAAAAATTACTGACAAAGAGATGCATGTGTGAATTTAGAATATGTAACAGCCCAAGTTGAAGTCAAGTCTGTGTTACGTTGAACAAGAACAGAAGGCAGTAACCTGAAATAGCGGATACAAACTCACTATAAACCTCCAGACTGACCTACAGGCATTAAACACACCCTGGCCCTGCTCTGGATGGGATATGACCCTTTCTGTTGCTGTCAGACTGAAATGAAGGGTACTGCTCTAAAATGAACCACACTTATGAGTGCAGAGAAGACAAAGCTCGCTGTGGGAAAAAGCGCACGACCTCGGAGTGTTCATGCCAGTGTATACAACATGCTTTGTGATCTCAACGTGTCCCACACACTGGTTCAGAGCTGCATGTTCCAGGAAAACCTTGTAGCCGTCCTGCCACACTCATGTTCTACAGTACCTAGCATGTAGACAGTCTTTCAAACAGAATCTATGGACATATTCATATTGCCATGGTAAAAAATTGGACTCAATAATAATGGTCTTGTTGCTAGTATCACTTGGAAAAACATTGATATAAAGAAAGCAGTCTGAGCAGTGCACTCTCACTCACTTTTTCATATTCTCAGAGCACCAGCAGTGGCATCCAGGTGATGTGGGCGGAGTCTAAAAAAGAGTGCACCTCTTGCCCCTCTTCTTGACAGGCGGAGGACAGAGCACGGCTCGGATGGCCTCATCAAACACGGTCTTTAGGCCTCGCTGGGTCAGGGCAGAGCACTCCAGGTACTTCACTGCTCCTAAAAACACAAGACTGACTCTCAGCACTAACCCAGTCACAGACTGGGTTAGTGCTCTCTCCCTGTCTGGAATGAGTACCTATCTCACGAGCCATGGCCAGGCCCTGGGGGTAGGTAATGGGGGAGAGCTTCTTGTCCCGCAGACGCTCAATGGTGTCCTTGTCGTCCCTCAGGTCCAGCTTAGTGCCCACCAGGATGATGGGAGTATTGGGGCAGTGGTGCCGCACTTCAGGGTACCACTAGAGCCATGCACATGTTTCCAGGAACAAAAACAGGTGAGTGAGAGAGGAGAAGGGTTAGAGAGCTGCCCAGTCTTCTGCCTACTGTTTTGTAAAACGTGTATGCAGAACATAATAAAGAAGGTATTAAAAAATATATATATATTTCAAAGATTTTTAATTGTATTGTCTCAACATTTTGAAGCCATTTAACATGAAAGCTACATATCTTTATTTTAAGCATCTGACTTGTAAAAGAACATTAATCATAAGGTGAAATCCACAAATTCATGCGATCAAACTAGTTTAATAATGTATAAATACTTGAATGATTTGCACAGTTTTCTAGTTAATTTTAAAACCTGTTTCAGTTGTTTGAGTTTAGTTCTTCTTTGATACTCTGATACTAGTCGTACCTTATGTCCAGAACAAATGAGGTGTTTCCACAATTCATGCCAATGTCTTTACAGAGGGAGTCTGGCTGTAGACAAATGTGTGCTTTCACATAAGAGCCCCTGAGAGCTCCATTGTGAACCCACTGCAGATGTGAGCATCCCTCGGCAAAGAAGCTGCCCTGATCCAGACCTGGCTTTATCACACAAGTCACTCCAAACTGAAAATGTGCTAAGTCCAGGCCTGGACACAGGGAGGAGTGAGCCAGGTGGAGTAAAAGATGTGCCTCCTAGTGGTCAGACTCGCATGAAAGGACCAGGGGTCAGCCTACTGACCTTAGCACGGACGTGTCTCAAAGGAGGCCGGGCTGACCAGGGAGAAGCATATCAAGAACACATCCTGGGAGAAAACCAGAGACATGGCTGTTCAGGGCAATTCCTTCTGATGACAGTGACTCAGAGGGAACAGTGACGTGGGACATTTTATTTCCAATATGTGAAATACAATAGTATTGCTGTTGCATGCTTAGAAAAACATGGTATTATGGAGCTCAGCAGAAGCTTGGATGCCATATGTTTTGCTCCTTTTTATAAATCCAGTGTATGATTCTTGCTGTATGTTTTGGTGGTGCAGTGCAGTATGTGTGGATAGTACCGTCTGGGGATAGGACAAAGGTCTCAGCCTGTCGTAGTCCTCCTGTCCCGCTGTGTCCCAAAGGCCCAGATTTACCGGTTTCCCATCGACCATAACATTGGCAGAGTAGTTGTCAAAGCTGTGAACAGAACAGAACAAAGTAAAGTCGATAATATTAATATCAGGTCTGTATGGTTTTTAATTAAACAAAGGATCTGACAGGGCTGAGCAGTTGAAACAGTGGGGTATCTTTGAACCAAAGGGAAGTTGAACAGATTTGTGGATAACATATATGACTACGTAAAAGTAGACCATTAGAAATTCCCCAAAACAGCCTCACTAAGTAATACAAATATGACATGTGTATATAAAGTTGGGCGACTTACACTGTGGGGATGTACTCTCCGGGGAAGGCATTGGTGGTGTAGCTGATGAGCAGACAAGTCTTACCCACAGCTCTGTGGAGAATACACAGTTAGTACATGCACTCTCCACTGCAGTGTCTCTTTCATTATGTGCCACACACACTGCCCTACATTTGTATGGCCTGAGGGACACAACAGCCTCCTATACCAACCCCATCTATGGTTTCCACATACAGGCCCTCTGAGCACTCACACAAGGCCGGACAGATGGAGAGACTCCTCTTTGCTTGTATGGACAGAGCTCACAGGTTGTAAACATGCACAGAGATACCACATCACAAAGGCTACTGATCTCTTTTTAGCAGAAGTTTCTGTTCCACTGAAGAGGCATTCTTGGATGGAGGCAAATAGCCTACATCATATCAGGGAATGTGTAAAGAATGACCTCGTGACAAAGTGGGTAGGCCTATTTGTCTTCTTTTCCTGCATAAACAAGCCGTTTTACAATAGCTTGATAGTAAGCAAACTGCATTGTCAAGCCCACATTCCCATTTAATGTGATAGCTCTGTTGGGCGGTCTACACCCATCCAAAGACCCAGTGCAGAAAAGCGGAGGCTCAGCCGAGAGGAGCAGGGCCTGCTCGCATTCCTCCGCACGCATCAGCACATCCTCCAGTGGCCTGTGAGGCGTGTAGGTGTTCCCTCAGCATCCCGGGCCTTTGTCACAAACCGCTGTGAACAGCCACAGCCGACTCTAGTACACGTAGGTAGCCCACAAAAGCAACAACATACGCAAAAATGTCCCGCATAGAAGCGAGAGAGCCGCGATCCAGCGCCCCAGCGCCCCAGCCCCCTATCCTCATAGCATCCTCCCATCCCTACTTTCGTCCGCGCGTACACGCATCCCTGAAGCACACAGAACACGGCTTCGGTTCTCAACCCATCGCCCACCACCACGCATTTGATCGCTTGCATTTGTGCAGAGCTGGAGCTTCACACGCCGGCACTGAGCGGTCACAGATCCGTCAATCTGTGCTCTGTCTCGGATGGGAGCTGTGGGGTAGTCCGCTCGGCGATGGAGACGCAGTGAAAGGGCTCGTCGACGACCGCGTAGTACCGAGCAATTCCGGAAAATACCGAAGATCCTTAAAGGAACAGCAGCAAATTTTATGGAGCGCGAGTGGGAGTCGGGTACAACTGCATGACTGGATATAAGAGACTCGCAAGGCAGCAAAATTAGAAAATATACATTTCATATAACATTTGAAATATATAGCTTAAATATATAGGGTATTCCAATAATATACAAACAGACACTATTTATATTGGAAAAATGTTTTTGTGCAACAAGCCTGTTTACATTTAAGTATAAAATCTTACAAGTGACAGTTATATCAAGACTTTTATTAAAGTAAACCAACATCTGAGGTTGCAAATGCACATCAATATGATTAGTCTGGGTTTACCTGAATCTACAGTGTACAAAAAATGTACCAGCATTGGCATGGTTTAAAAAAACAGACTTGAGATTGTTTCACAGTATGTAGGCACAAGTGGATCTGTCTTACCGCTTCTGCAATGGTATTCAGCACACTAGACATGGCTAATAAAGACTTACTGACCTTCATGTTAAGATCAGTGCAGATGTGTGGGTGGAGTGTGTTTGGCCTTGTTAGTGGCAGAGCGGTTAGCATCTGCTGTCTGCCTCTAAGTTGAAAAGTTGTCATCTCAATCTCAATGAGTAGAACAGTTTGTGTGGGTCAGAGGGGCTTGTTTGGACTGTTGAAGTGCCCCAGTGGTGAGCTCTGTACATAGGTGAGAATGGCACTCTGCAGGTAGTTGGCTCTCTGTGCCTCAGCCTCTGTTATTCTCTGGATCTGAACGTCTCTCAGCCGCACTTTCTCCAACAATGACGTGATCTCACTGTCCTTGTCCCGGAGCGCCTCCCTGTGGTTGCTACTCTGCACTGCGCACAAAAGAATATTACACTTCATATCAACTCTGGGTCAACAGAGCCAACCAAAACAATATAGTCAACACAGTTCAAGTTTTTTTTTCTTCACAACAATAAGTAATCCAAGGCATTTGACAGAGTGAATCACCGAAAATTATTTATGAAGTTGATTCAGAAAGGTGTACCCAAATATATTGTGCGTATTTTTGTTTAATTTATTGGTATGGACAGCAGACAATGCAGATTAAGTGGGGGAAACAGGGTTTCTGCCCATTTAGAGTCACCAATGGGGTTAGACAAGGAGGAATCTTGCCCCCAGTTCTGTTCAACTTGTATTTAGATGAACTGTCTACAAAGCTCAAAAGATGTAAAACTGGATGTGTGGCTGGGAATCTTGTCCTTAATCACTTAACGTATGCAGACGACTTGGTTGTGTTTAGTCCGAGCACCGCTGGGTTACAGCAGCTACTCAACATCTGTTCAGCTTATGGTGTGGAGTATGACATCAAGTATAACGCAACTAAGAGCATGATCATGATTTGTAGGACTAAAGAGGATAAACACATGCGGTATCCTGATTTTTGCCTGTCTAATGTTGTATTGAATGTTACAGCTAAAATTTAATATCTTGGGCATATCATTACTGCGGACATGGTAGATGATGATGATATTTATAGACAATGCAGGATGTTGTATGCACAAGCTAATACTCTTCTGTTCAAGTTCGGTTCATGCTCTGATGATGTAAAGTTAATGTTATTTAAATCATATTGTACACCACTATACACTGCCCACCTCTGGACTCAGTACAAAAAAGCCAGTCTCCAGAGGCTGCAGGTGGCTTATAATGACACGTTGCGGGTGCTCTTGAGGAGGCCACGGTGGACCAGTGCGACTGAAATGTTTGTCACTGCAGGAGTGAATACATTGCAAGCTGTACTGAGAACTTTAATGTACAGGTTTATCTGTAGATTGTACAAGTCAGAAAATGAAATTATATTGTCACTCACAAGCATAAGATGCAGTGCAATTCGCTACCAATCCAGAATGTGGAGACATTGGTATGGTTGTCTTTTTAAAACATAGATGTTATTGTTTTGTATTGTTACTGTCTGTCTGTTCTTTGAATGGACCATGAGTCTGAAATAAAGATGAATTGCACTGAATTGAACTGAGTAAGTTTTTTTTTTGTTTTGAAATATATCTTGCCTTTTGTCCATAGTATCCCTCCGAGACAAAACTAGAAAGCTTCTGTTGTACTGCCCATTACTGACTATTGAACTAACCTTTCATCTCTCTTTCCAGAGCGCCTATCCTCTCTTTGAGTCCTGTTTGAGCTGCCCTCTCAGTTTCCAAACGTCCAATCTGCTCCTGAAGCTCCACCCGCACTTTGTTCACTTCCGCCACCTTCTCCTGCTCTTTCCCCGACAGTTCCTGCAGAACAACATCTACATAATTAAAGCACTGTTCTACCCATTTGTATTTGATCAATTGCACAGCCCTTTTGAGGTATACATAAAATAATGGGGCAAACTTTTGAATCACTGATGAATATTCCTCTGAGTGAAGTGGTTTACAGACCTGCTGTAGCTCGTCAATTCTCCGCCTGAGAGTGTCCACCTCCAAGCTCTGCTGGCTGCTCCGGGCCTGCAGCTCCGAGATGAGGTCCTTCTGTTGGGAAGCGTGCAGCTGAGCCTCCTGCAGGGAACAGCGAAGGGAGGACAGCTTCTCCCTCAAAGAGGATACCTGCTCCCTCTGCCCACACACAACACACAGTCAGACCACATTGGAGCATAGAACTTGTCCAGACTGTAAAGCAAGAACAGACCTCCTCCAGTCGAAGCTGTGCCCTCACACGGCTTAGCTCCTCTTGTGCCTGGACCCGCTCACTTGCACACAGAGCTTTGGCCTGGCTCACCTCCTATGGGACAAAAGTTGGAAGATCATCTAAAATAAAGAGACATGCTTCCCCACACAACATTACTGTTACTCACTAATGAGAATAATATAATGAGAATAATATAACCAAATATTGACAGAATCCTACTTTTTTTTTTCTTCATTCAACCAACTCAAGTTGTAAAATATTGAATGTTAAAAAGCTTAACACACCTCTTCCAAATTGATTCTCTGAGCTTCAAGTTTAAAAATGCGTTCTTGTAAAGCTCTCTCACTCTCCTCTAGATGACGATTCACATTCTCCACCTGTTCATCACACACTGAAGTCATTATTTTGTGTATGTTTCCAATGTGAACTCTATGGTCTCCACACAGGAGCTGACCTCTTTGTGGTGCAGGCTATTTTGGTTCTCCAAAGCCTGTTTTGAATATAGTTTTTCCTTATCCAGTCGGTCTGTGTAAAAAAGTATAATCATTAAGCAGCACTCCCCATTTTCTTCAGTGTCAGGTGCAGTCTTGTCATACCTTCTGTTTGGGCCAGTCGAATCTTGAGCTCTGCTGTGCTGTTGGTCAGTTGTTGTTTGAGCTCAAAAATGTGCTGCTGCTGGGACTTGCACCTGTGCTCCATTTCCTCCACCTGCCACACAAACACTGAGCTGAAAAGAAGCAGCAGGAGCCCTGAGGGCCACATGTCACTGTGGGCTTTACCTTATCTCTGAGCTGAACATTGTTGTTGGTCAGACTCTGAATTTCTTTGAGAAGCTTGCTTTCTTTAAGAACACTGTTCTGTTGGCGATAATACAGTATATATTGTAATGCCTGCATTTATTAAAATACACATGTGAGATACCTCAAGTTCTTTCTTCTTCTCTTGTTTGTGCTGTTCCCACAGTTTCTCCTTCTCAGTTTTTGTCTGAGTGAGCAGAGTGGCCATGTTGGTGTTCTTCTGTTCAGACAGAGCCAATGCAGCCTCAGCCATCTGTAACCTGCAGAGAGCACAGCATCATACTCTGTAACACTTAGTGTGTTCTCAGTTATCACAAAGGTCTAAATATCTAAATATTTTTATCAAAATTCATGATTCACATCATGACCACAGGTCAGTGTTAAATTAAGAAAAAACATATATATTTTTGGTCACCTTTGTTTTGGCCATTTCAATAAACATAGATGTAGATTTTGCAAATTACGTCATCATTAACATGCTCACTTTCACTTGTAATGACAGCTGCAGTTTGTGAGTTCTTCATTCAGTTGCCACATTAAAATAACATAAATATGATATACTTGATAAGTAACAATTATTACTTGGCAGTAAGAGAACTGATAGCTGATGTCCTCTCATTCAGGGCTTCCTGGAGTTGGGCCATCTGCAAAGATGTACATCTATGGACAATATATGTTTAGTTGATTATAGTAATTCAATAATAACATTTACCCAGTGAGATGCCCAAAGATACTCAAAAGCATGATGTGTTGACATCTGACCTGTTTGAGCGCCCTATCTCATCTCGCTGTTGGTCTATGGTCTCCATTAGACTCAGAAACTAACAAAGCCCATCACAAAGAAATAATCATTAATCATGAATCAATGAACACAAACCCATCTAGGCCTTGCACAAAGTCACCTGTCGTCCCTTCTCCTCCTTCAGGATCTGGATCTCTTTACTGAGCACCTGTGTTCTGTTGCGGTTCTCCCTCATTGCATTCTGCTGTTCACTGTTATGTGCTGTGCTCTGCTCTGTAGTAATCAAAGCAGCAATCAATTAAAACAGGCCTGACTAAAATGCTCAGTTTCATACATTATTTTTTAGCATAATTATTTTATTTTACATCATAGTTGTGGTTTAATTTAATCATTTTATGTATAGATACATCCCCTAATAAACTAGAATGCATAAATAATATGATAATATCTTATAAAATGCATTGCTCATTGAATGTAACAAGCACTATTTACATAAGTACCATATTGTTTGTGTGCATTTTTTATACACACACACACACAAAACCAACTGTTCACTTCAACCGTGGGAAAGACAAATAACTGATTAACAGCTCTGAAGAACTGCACTGAGCCTGCTACAGTTTGATCCAAAAACACTTCATAGGAGTTTTTAGATCAGACTTCATATATTCAAGGAGAGACCTCACCTAGGGCTCGCACCATGTCGCTCGGGATATTGTTTCCTGCTATCTCCAGCTGAACGAGACACTTATTCTTCTGCAGAGCCTCTAAAAGAGAGCGCCCCCCCAAGAGACCAATGTTGTTCCATCTCAGATCTGCAGAGACAGTTATGCAGTTTACAGTGACAAGAATGTACACATACAATGCATAACAAGAAAACTGAATAAATCAAAAGGAGTGATACCTAACATTTCTAGGCTGTTGTTGCGTCTGATGGCTTGAGATAGCTCTGACGCTCCCTGGGGATTGATCTGATTGTTCCGCAGATCCAGCTGTTTCAGACCAGAGTTTGAGGCTAGACCTTCACAAAAGAGAGAAAAGGCCTCGTCCCACAAGCCAAGTGCATTCCACTCCAGCACCAACCTGATTACACAAAGAAGAGTGGACGAAAAGAAAAAAATACACAATGGTAAGTGGCCCCTGAGACAGACATTATTTTGATAAACTTCACCTGTTTAAGGAATTATTTGTGCTAGCAACCTTCCCAGAACTTCAGCTCCAGCAGCTCTGAGGTTATTACCCTGTAATAGATCTCACACATTCAAACAAGAAAACACAAACACAGTATTGGGAAGTATATAACTCACTGAGAGGGTGCATTACCTTCAGATCAAGGACTTTCAGAGAGGTGTTTCCAATGAGTCCAGTTAAGAGTGCAACGGCCCCTAGAATTACCACACACAAAACTTTTTCTTTTAAAAGTAAAGAAATGGGCAAAATTCACACACACAAAACTACCCCTACTACATTTCAGATTTCAGCTGAACTCAACAGGATAAATATATTCATAGCTAGTAAGTATCAAATCAATTTTAAAATACATTGCACCCAAGCAGTGATAAATATGTGAATAGCGAGAACCATGTTGTTAGGCATTATAGACTAGAGACAAAGGAACACATTCAGACCATCCTCGCTGAGAATACAGTCACTCAGCAGCAGCTCTGTGACTGAATGGTTCTTATGGAGAGTCCTGGACAGTATGGAGCAGGTGTCTCCAGACAGGCTGTGCGCGCTCAAGTTCAATCGTGTCCCCCTCTGCAGTTGGGATAGGATACCCTGCTGAGGTTCCACACCGTTCTCCCTGCACAGGCTCAGGTACACGGTCCTCAGATCACCCATACCCACACAAGCTGTAGGAAACACAGACAGTGACTTGTTTACATGCACACCAAAAATGTGATCATTACCTGATCTACTGACCTCCAAATACCACTGTTGCCAATAAATAAATAAATAAATAAATAATTAAAAATTAATTTACTGGCGTTTGGTTAATCATGCCTGACATGAACATGAACACACGTCTGTAATTAGCTTAGATCTATATGATTACTGCTTTTGTGATCATGTAAATTTTGTAACAGTGCTATATATTTCAAAACGCAAATCTAACACAAGCTGATTGAAATGAACTGAGAAAACACAATACCATCGTGGACAAGCCAAGATAGATATAATTTAACTCTACATTTGTGTCTTGTGATGCGTGTCCATTTGAAATATGGTTTGTATAGTTTTAGGTTTCTACCAACGAGTAGAATAAACGTACTACAAACCTGAAGGATCACTACTGTCAACTGAAGTTAACCTAGATCCATGAAGTTAACCGTAACGCGGAAGTAAACATAAGTATGGCGCAAAGCACGATGGATATTGAAGTCCATTGTTTCTTAACCCACAAGCTCAAGCTGTAGTATCGCCGCCAATTGGCCAGGAGTGGGATACGAAATTACTCCATAAATTAATTTGTATGCCTGTGGCAAGGTAAAATAAAGACCTGTTCGAAGGCTGCATAAAACAAACATCAAATGATTAATAGGAATTGGAAGTCCGATATAAACTAATTCGTATTTTTAATAGTGTATAATATGAACGACGCTAGGTGGAGCCTATAGACAATCCGATGACACAAAACGAAGAAGAGAAAGCATGGCTGGAAATTTTGAGTAACAGCTCTCTGTCCAGACTGCAAGCACTCAACGGAGTTTTCCCCGTGTTTAAAAAAGAAGGACCTACGTCTGCCGATGTGCTGAACGCGCTCAAAGAGGCATTACTGAGAGGTACTAAATGGTTTGTGTCATCTCTATTGATACTTTGCAGCTGATGTCATCAACATTCCCTAGGGGTGTGATGCTAATTGAGGGACTACTCTGTCTGAATCTCTGCTACTCCATTTACACTTTATCTGAGTTTTGTTTAACACAATCTGGCCATAAAGAACTGCCCTCGTTGGAGATACAGTTGAGCTGATTTGTGCTGTTAAACAAGTCCATCTCAATTAATTTTACAGTGACAAGCTAGCTATCATTAGCCAACAGTTCAGTTGGTCACTCTGACCTTTTTTGTTGAAAATTAGACACCTAAACAGGACTATGAACGCTCCTATTAATCACAGGCTCCTGAAAATGTGTTGTTTAAACCCATTGTTGTACTTTTTTTTTTAGTTTTCAGACTATCTTAATTTTTATTTATTTTTTTTGGCAGTATTAATGTGTGCATTGTGTCACCATGGTAACTTCTGAACATTCCGCCACAGAGATGCATGTAGAACACCCCCAGCATGATGTCACTGCAAAGTATCATTTGCCTTTTGCACTGTAATACTAACTTGTGTGTGGCTGTTTCACAGAGGCGGGGGTCACCAACCCCAATCCGAGGAAAAGGAAGAGGCAATGCATGAAGATGGGCCATGGAGGAACCCTGGACAGTGCTGCCAGTGGGGTGTTAGGTCTGTACACTTTTGCTGGAAGATGCCACAGCTGTTTTTGATGTATTTAAAAGGTCCTATATTATGCAAAATTGACCTTTTTTAAATTTAACGCCTTTCACTCGGACTGCCCCCGGTCCATCTGCACGCACTTATTAAGGGAAAAGTCTTGCAGACGACGCAGGTGTCCCGCAAAAATAGAATCCAACTGATTTGATCCAAAGTTGCACGGCTCCTCTGCTGGCACCACCAAACTGCACAGCGTGCCATCTGAGCTCCTCTTGTATTTTGTACGATACGGAATGCTTCTGACCACCGGACCGGAGTTGCACCACGTGCAGTCTGATCCCAGATTTAGCCATGTTATAATGGTGGTACCTCATCATAAATATAACTGGAGCTGTGTTTTGTTTCATTCACATTTTGAGTAACCCTTTATTATTAGTCTATCTACATCTCCAAAGATCAAAAATTCTCTGTTCCACCTTGTGATGTTATGTAGTGGTAACTTTCAAGTGAACTGCTACCTTTTACCTTCACTAGGTGGAACAGAGTGTTTTCTATTTGAGAGAAGAACTCGGCCTAAAACTGCTGGATTTGTGTGTTAAACATGTGTGAATGAAACAAAACAAAAAACTCTGATGAGGAAACAACATTATAACATGGATCAGAAAATTGCGTAATATGGGCCCTTTAATGTTTTCATATTGTATTTTTTCCTCATTTTGCAATGTAATCATAAACTGACCAATGTTCTGTCACTAGGGGACACTATATTCCACAATAATAAAAGAGGCAGAGTTCAATATCGAAACTTTTATCAGTTTGAAATTTGTACTTATTTTGTCAATACAAAATTTGTCCTTTTTATTATCCCATTCAAACTGGGTACTGGAGCTACTACAGGGACACTGTTACATTTCATACTGGATAATGTGCTGATTGTTGTTGCCAGTGGTTGGTGTTGGAAATGGAACCAAAATGCTCAGTGCAATGTTGGCTGGTTCAAAGGTGAGTCCCTTTAGTTTATCATTTGTAGTTTATAAATTAAAATGTAGAAATTACGAAACAGAAATATTAATTCTGGTTGTTTTCAGAAATATACTGCAGTGGGTGAACTGGGGAAGGCCACAGACACTCTTGATGCCACTGGGACTGTGGCCCTGGAGAAACCCTTTGGTGAGTGTGCTATACATAAGGGAATCTGACCCACCTCTATGCCATTTCTCATTGTGTGTTTGCCTCTGGTCAGAGCATGTCACCAGGGCAGACATGGAGGACAAGCTGAAGAGCTTTGTTGGTGACATCCTGCAGGTACCCCCACTGTGAGTTTTTCATTATTCTTGGCTATATGACAACCTTGCATAGAGAGATTTGATTAGTTTGTATATGTTTGTTGAGTGGCAATTTAGTAGTTCACATTTCCCTTATCAATTTAACAAGGTTTGTATGTAGTGCTTTACATAGACCAATTTAAAATCATTCCCTCTCAACCCACACCCACCCGACCCCCCACTTTGAACCACTCAACCGTGTACCACCCTCTCACATGTGCTTTCACAAGTGCACATATACACATATTTAAAATGATAAACATTAACTCCAAAATTTTAACACAATGTGTTTTAAAATGTGCTGTGGTGTACTGAATCTTGATTAAAAATAAAATTAATGAACCTAATCTGGTCAGAAAAATGACAATTTCGATTTTTGTTTTTTATTCAAAAAGAGCCCTTATGATGGAAGCATTTAAAAACTTGTATTTTTTTGTTTTGGCAGCTACTCTGCACTGAAGAAAGGATGGGCAGCGTCTGTCTGTACTGCTGAAACAGGGTCAGAAAGTGGAGGCTAAACCTGCTCGAGCAGTAACTGTCTATAACATAACCCTGCAAGACTTCAGCCCTCCACTGTTCACTCTTGGTCAGAGAACTCCATGTGTTTCATGTCTTCTTTTTTTTTTTTTTTACCACGATGGCTTAAGTTCAGACTGAACTGAAGTATGCTTTGGTGAAAATATGTTGTCATCTCTTCTGGGCAGATCTTGAGTGTGGAGGTGGATTTTATGTCAGAAGCTTGGTGGACGACCTTGGTAAAGGTCAGACACACACATTATTCACATTACTATAAATAATATCATGCCCTCAGCTAAATTACTTGTATATTGCAGCTTTGTCATCCTGTGCCCATGTGAAATCTCTGACCAGGACCAAACAGGGCCCATTCACATTGGAGGACGTCCTTCATGAGGACCAGTGGACATTGGACATATTCTTAAAGTGCTTCAGTCTTGTCCTGGCACAGATCAGACAACAGCAGCACATTCTGAGGTCAACCCTGGCACAGATCAGGACAACACTCTGCTGAGAACAGTGCTGGCACAGACTATGGAACAATGGGGCTAGATGACTGAAAAACCATATACAGGAGTGTCGCATGTGATGGGGCATTTCATAGTTTGTCATTTTTTTGATTGCACACTTGTGTATTTTGAGTTTACATTAAATATGTATGTTTTTTCACTGAAAGAAATGCTGGGTCCTATGTTAATAGTATGTTACTACAAGGATTTGATTCTCAAAGGCATATCAATGTTCTGTAATTTCTTATATAGCATTTCATCTCAATAAAGTGGGCAAATTGTCATTAGCTCCAATAAATTACAAATATGGTCTAAAAAATTCTGAATGATATGGCCCTGTGTTCTGCCCAATTGCTCTGCCCTTCAAAGTCGGGACTTCACCATTGTGGGTTTTTAAAACATGAATCTGAAGTGTTTAAAGGCCATTGTTTCCTTGGTTAACTTTTTCATCGTGTATAAAACGTTTTAAATAAAATCATTAAATAAGTTATGATGGCTAAAACATTACCCTCATAGCCCTGTTTGACCCTCATGTCTGATAGGGCTGTGTTAAATCAGAACCGCACACTGCCGTGTACAATCACCCCACTTCGCCTCAAAGCCTTTAGGGTGCGCAGATATGGCCCTAGTGTGAGGCCCTGGCTGCTGTCTGGAGCCACTGCGCGGCCACTTGCTCCGGACCAATCAATCATTTTTGGACACTGGCCTGACGCCAGGGGAAGCTGCAGGATCAATGCGCTGCAATCATTGTCCTAGTATAAATATTAGCCTTTTGGTGACTTCTTTGATGACTTCAAGACTGTTTGCTTCGAGGCAGACAATATATCTAAATTGGAGCCGTTGGAAAGTTAGAAGTGAGTTCGCTTTACCCTCATTAGAAAATCGAACATTGTAAAGCATTGATAAGGACTCTGAAGACATGAATGATCATAAAAAATCTGGCGAAGGCTCGTGGTGTCACTCCCAAACAGAGAAGTGTCCGCGTTATTGTTTAACAGATTGAGGAAACCGCTGCAGTGCTCACAGGATGTGAGTCTGCCTCCGGCCTTTTAATTCATATACAACACGCTTCTGGAATGGCCAATCTATACATCATTAAGATTGTTCACTTCCCCCTATTTGTGTTGTTTAGTTATTATAAGCCAGGCTATTAACATAGACTTCGCATTTTTAATGTACTAACAGATTTCACTGATTTAGGGTCAGTTTAAATACCTACTACGCCCAAAGAGAAACTGTGTCCCTTATTGCTATGAACAAAAGGCATTAGTCCGCTGACAAACCTTTGGCTATCACTGGTTGCCAAACACGCGCTCTGTGGGGCGACAGATGTGTCCGTTACGGATAACGGATAACACGGCCATTGAGGATGGGCCATGGACATGATCTTCTGAACTGCACTTATCTTGCTTCTAGGGCCACACCGCGTTGGAGACAGCCAATGAGGAGCCAGTTCGGACACCTGCAGGAAGTGGGCCGCCCGCTTATCACTTTTCCCCCTTGCCGCAGACACATAACGGTCCAGTGTGGGAGGTAACGCTGTAGTGCACGGCCTTCGGAGTTCAAAGCTGCTCACAAACATTTCCTCGGGTAAGCCCAGTTCGAACCCTTCGCCGAGAGAGCAGAGGACCCGAGAGCTGCGTTTTCTTAAGAGGGAACTCCACTGCTTTACGCACAGAACTGCCACCCGCTCCACGCGGAGCCGGGCGCCTTGTTGTTCATCAGGAGACCCCAGAACCTTAAAGGACATGTCATTACCAGTGTACGCAGCTATGACCACGCAGCCGTCAGCTCAGCGGACACCTTTTCTCCATTGAGGACATCTTGAGCCGGAGTGGGCCCGGGGCCTCTGTTCCCTGTGGGTCTCCGCCGTCCTGTCCCGCGCCGCTCACGCACGTCCCCTCTGTTCCATCTGTACATTCATTCTTTCCACGAGTCTGGTATCTCAGTACCGTACTCATATCTACGAACCCACGCCGTTGCACCCACTCTTCACGTCGCCCTATACGCCAGGGCCGTACCCCGGGCCAATGTACCCACTACAGCCGCAGGCACGCGCTGTAGGCGAGTCACGCGCAGGCCACTACTCCGACACGAGCCGCTGGGTGAGTCTGAGTGTTCTGGACCACACTTGAAAAATTGTGCACACAGCAGGCAATGGGGGACATCAGGTCAAGGCCTACTGGGTTCCGATGGATTAAAGCCGCTATAATTGTTGTTGCATTGATTGAGGCTTGGTTAAAAAAATAGAAAAGAGAGAAAAGGCCATAAATAAAAAGATGGCACAAAGCTGAGGCAAGCGCATAAGCTGATGAATGTTATTATTGGAGTAAATTGAGTTGCCTATTATTATTACTTTTACACTGATAAGACTGATATTATTCTAGATGCGACACTGCGCTACTTTTAAGCAAATGTGTGAAATGATTTTCTTGTGTGTAGCCTAATTGCGTGTATTTTTGCAGGCCTTTTTATTACAGCTAAAGGGTGAAGTCAGGTAAATTAAGGCCATCAGGTAAAATGAGCCACATAAGGTTTGAGCCCCTAGTCTCCTTAAATATTCACTCCCAGTGTATGCAAACAGTCTCAATTTCTGCCACTTCTGTATGTTAACAAAAACAAAACATTTGATTGGTGTGTGGAGATTATTGTGGGAGGGCCAAGCATCTATATTCCAGCCTGCAGAGCCCCCAAACAGAGACAACAAGTGTACTGGCCGGACAGTACATTATGAAGTAATTTACAGCTAAAGAAATTATAAGTAATACATGTTCTGACTGTTGTACCCATACATGTATTATAATCTGCTCAACCTAAATGAACAATTTGATGGGGTTCAATTTACCTTAACTCTTCAGGCAAATTGGGTCGCGCCTTTAAGCTAATAATTAACCACCATCATATGACTTTTAGCATATATTTTGATGGTTCTAATTGTTTAAATAGTTTTTATTGTAAATACATGAACGCATAACAAAAAGATAAATAATAATAATAATAATTCCTACGCGTACTAATTGCAAAATAATGAAAAACATTATAGCTGGTGTGCAGCACCATTGTCAGCCTTTTTGACATCATATATTTGAGATGTCGGTTCTTTCATAACTATCACAGCCATAACCATCATTTAAAACAGTTGTCCACACAGTCAGAGCATTTTCAGTAAAAGAAAAACAAAAAATGAGGTGTGCATGTGCATCTCCTGTTGCATGTTCCACTCAAGGGTCATGACATGGGGCTTGTTTCAGTGTCTATGAGACTTGGGGCACTGGGTTTGGTCAGTGCAGGGTGCTGCAGTAACAGAGCACCAGAAGAGGCTGAGTTGAGGGATCTGTACGGCACGATTCACATGGAGCTGTGTGTAAATAAAGCACTTTAAGGTGCTCATTTAATGTTTGACATGTTTGTTAACGATAAAACTATACATTTTAGTACTTTAATAAATAACTTTAATTTTCCTTAAAATCTCTTTGACACATTTTAGCTGAAGCGTAGCTCTTTTTACCTGAACATGTGGCTTACTTTACATTAGAATATATTCATATCTCAATATCATCTTTGCACGTTTTTTGCCACAGCAACAATTTTAGATGAATTAAGACCCGATGTGCACATATTTGAAGGCAGCGTTGGAGAACTGTAGCTATATAGGTCTATAAGCCTTTATCACGCGTCATTGTTATCACGACTCAAATCTGGTGATCCATATTTGCGCGTTTTGAAATACTGAGGATTTTAGGCCTACATTCATTAGTAGTACTGATTTTTGCTCTGAGACCATCACTTTCTGTATCAAATAGGCATAGCTTCAAATCCTTTTTGTTGTGGCAAATTAAATCCACGCGCACTTGGTGAAGACCCTGACTCTTCTTCCTGGATCCTATTGTTTAGAACTTCACAGGAGCCGAGTGTGACACGCGCGCTGACACTGCGCTGTGCGCGCCACCATCACACTGCGCTGTCTGTGGGCTCTAATGGAGGCCTCAGGTCGCGGGCCCGAGCCGCTGCGGTGCTGTTTCACGCTGATAGTGTGATGGAGGAGTGGGGCCAGGACTTCCTCGGGGCGCGCGGCGCGCTGCTGATTATTTCTCCACATCCTCAATAGAAACTATAGAGGAAACACTCGGCGCTGATATGTTCCACTATTGTTGCACTTCCTGTAGGCAGCTCCTTTCAATCTTCTAATAGCGCTCACTCAATCCCCTCAAAACCAAGAGTACAAAAATAAAAACTAACCCTTCTGTGCAGGGATTCAGAATATTGAGCGATTTTTTTGTTTGTTTGTTTAGGCTTAAGTTTTTGGGTTTTTTTGTAGCGTCTTTTATTTAAATGTCTGCATTTATCCTACTTATCGTTTTATGCTATTATTATTACACTCACTCTCCCAATGTCAGTTGTCTTTAGAGGCAGGAAGCTGGTCTTTGCCGTGATACGCGCTTCCCCAGTCTGAGCCTCATTAAGTCCATACGGAAACGCACACTCCTAATAAACCGCGCCTTCATCACATTAGTTTGTGTTATTGACTTTCATGTGATTATTTATTTATTTTATTTTATTTTATTTATTTATTTTTCGGGTGTGCTCGAAGCAGCGGTCGGTGGACTTGAGTGTTTTTTCTGATGCAGGTAAACCTCTGCTGTGGGGCCCGTTCCTTTCCGCGGGCCACTTGCACAAAAGGAAAGGGGGGCAAGTGCGCTTCTCCAACGAGCAGAACGCTGGAAACTGGAGAAGAAGTTTGACTCAACAGAAATACCTCTCTCCTCCAGAGAGGAAGAGACTTGCCAAGAGTCTGCAGCTGACAGAGCGACAGGTAATCATCTGCCCTGAACAGCCAGAGGAGTCACAGAAATACTATTGTATAGTAACCATCATAATGCTACAGAGTGTAACACTGTAACCAATAGGGAAGTGTGTTAATTGTGCTTAGCATAAAAGTATAAAAAAATATTTCAATGTTTTTAGGTTAAAACCTGGTTCCAAAACCGCAGAGCCCAAGTGGCGCCGGCTTAAACAGGTGAGATATTAATTTGAGAGTTTTCCACTAGAGCTTCTTCCAAACCTCCCTTTTTCCTCCAGGAGACCCCTCAGGGAGCCAAGTGTGAGCCCAGCCCCATGAAGAGTCCCTCAGATAACGACAGCCATTCAGCCCCTCGATCACCTCACCCCTCACAGCACCAGCTGGACTCAGAGCTGTCAGACACAGACCAAGAGCTGGACATTGAGGACACCAGCCAGTCCATGAGGACCCCACACTCTCCCCTCTGAGGACAGTCCCCTCGTGCCTCAACTGCGGTCCTCATTGTCCCCTCTGAGGTCCACACCTGTCCCCTCTGAGGACAGTCCCCTGTGAGACTTGTAGAATTTATAGTGCCTTTTCACAGATTTGAACACTCTAACAAATGCACACACTACAGGGCAGATGCAGAGCTCATGCTGTTTAGAAAGCTGTTGATGAAAATTGCCACAATGGCCCACTAAGTAAAGGCTGTTCCAGGACAATAATGGTAATAAAACTATGCCCTCAATAACTTCTTTTACTTTATTCTGTGTCATACAGTATTAAGTATTTGACATGGACATACACCCACAGACCTCAGCTGACCTCTGCACACTGACTACAAAAGTAATTTTGATGAAAGAGCTCTTGCATTTTTATAACACTTAAAAAAAATCATAATTTCTTTGTGTTTGTTTACATTAAATGTGTAATAAAAGTGTCTTGTGATATAGTCTTATGTTAATTGTTTAATTATTGCATTATTATATAAATCTCCTTATGTAAAGCAATTTACTGAAAATATTTTTTATGGTGGTTTTGATCTCTTGAGGCAGTTGAGGTCCTAGACTCTCCTCTGTTGCCGCAACGACCCTCTGCTGTACCTGTTTGCTGTATGTCTGCCCTGGTGGTTGATGGTCATGGCTCTTCCTCTTCTTCTGAGAATTAAGTATTGGGTGTAATGGTTTTATAAGATTAGTCAATAGCAAGACAATGCCAACTACACTTATAATGATGCTGTTGTATTGATAAATGAACAATTTGCGTCCCACAAAATCTCATGTATTGTTTTTAGTCACGATAATCTGTTACCACAATTTCTATCTTTTTAATTTTGTAATTTGTTTGTAGTTTGTTTACTCACTATTGCCTGAGAATTTAAGACCTCTGGTCACCTTTGCTTTTAAGTCTATTTGCTAATTATAACATTATAACATTACATTATAACATTATAACAGTTCATAAGTACAACATAACATAACACTCATAACATTTTCAATTCCAGCCAGTTTTAGGGACTACATGTTAATAATTAAGGCGTGTTGTGGTTTGAATGAAGGGCTACTGCCAGAGTGATAGTGGAGCCACAGATCAGAAGGACATTAAAACTTCAAATAGCTTATCGATGGGCTGCAGAGCAAACAGAGGGGGAGTTTTTGGTAAGTAGATGAGGTTAATGATTGTGAGAAGCCTCAGCACAGTGAGCAATACAATCAAGCAGGACAGTGACTGATGACAGTACCATCTGAATCTTACTCTTATATATATGAGCAATACACTTTCAAAAGAGTGGCCCTACACCTGTACAAAGACTGAAACTGTGAGACAGAAGAGTGACAGCACTACACACACATACTTGCACATATACCCACACGGACGATTCCAAAACTAACAGCAGCTCATCGATCTATCCTCTATTGTGTAATGCTTCACAGATTGTGCTGGGGAAAGTCAACACAGGGACTCATGGTGCACACAGGGCTGGGTGAAATGTTGGGGACAGTAAACTGATTCCAAAGGGCCACACTGCAACCTCTGCTTGATCCAAAAACCTTCTCTTTCAGCTCAGAGCTCACAGCTCAGTCAGGTTCAGTCCTACTGTGAGTGGAGGACCACACTACAAGACACATGTACCATGCTGACTTCCTCATCATTTTATGTAATTTATTTTGCATTGGAGGGACATTAACTTTTGCTCTGGTGTGTGTGTGTGTGTGTGTGTGTGGGGGGGGGGGTGTGTGTGTGTGTGTGGGGTGTGTGTGTGTGTGTGTGTGTGTGTGTGTGTGTGTGTGGGCGTGCATGCATGTGTGCGTGTGTGATTGGTTAATGTGTGCTTATAATTGAACAACTGTGGAATGTGTGGAGTGTTGACCTTGGCCCAAATGGAAAACCATTATCTGCCCCTCCTGCTTCAGAGACAATCAATTAATGAGACAACCCACCACCACTGATAAGTGTAGTGGTCCCCAACCGAAGGGACAGGACAAGTGGCTATTTGGAGCATTTATGCTGCATAAATATACTAAGCGGGACATGTTTGACTTCTTTCAGTGGACTGGTGGAAATTCTGCAGTACCAAAGTAATCATAAAGAAGTCCATCTTGGTTCCCCAGGGAAGGATCCTGACTCAGATTTTATGCCTTTAGTGTTTACAATCATCACAGAGAATGCACAAGCATTGCGCAAACATAAGAAGACAGTCACATTTCACACAAAGTAACACAGCTGTGATAGTGGTCTCATTATCAACTTCACAAAAATATGACTAAATAAATAGAGAATACCACACAGAACAGCAAAGGCAATAGGTTATACTGAAGCGCACTGAATGGTCTGACGAATCTTTAGGCACATGATACATGAGCAGGTCCACAGGCAAACAGCAGGCTTGCTCCAGGCTGGATTCAGTTAAATGGAGTGTGCTGAAAGATGGCAAACAAAAGTGATCTCAGAGCAACACGAACGCCCAGTGTCACAAGAGCTGTAATGATGACAAATGTGTTTTTCCTAAGTCACCCTGCTCCACTGCAGGTGCAGGGGACCAAGTCCTTTATACATTACTGTTAGCTCTAGAGCTCATGTAGACAAATAGTCAATTTTCATAGTCTTAATGAGTCCTCTGAAGAGCTCAGTCACAAAACTGTAAAATATGTCTAATACATCCTGCCTGTCCAATATGTAATGGTCATCAAAATGTCAAGGCTTTATTTAGCATGATATCTATTTGAGCCAGTTATCACCACAAGGCACACGTACCTGTTGAGGTTTAATTTTGCTAACATTATTCTATTATAATGGTCTAATGTGATGCTCCCCGATGCCTAAATGCTGCTGATGCTACGAGAGTCTAACTGACTTCCTTCGGTCACAGAACAGTGAGATCAGACCATGAAGAAACAGCAGCCCTCCATTCCTCAGGCAGCCAAGGAGAGAGTTCCCACTGATTCATGAGTGCACTCAGCTGGAATATTTGCCTTTCAATTAGGCCATCGCAAAGCGGAAGACAGGCACAGTTTCAGGTTGTCAGACCCTACTTAAAAGAGTACAGGATTTTTCTGCCTCACCATACAATTTAGATAGGCTCCATGTGAGCGATTAGCCGTTCAAACAGGCACAGGCAGAGCAAACAGCTTATAATAAATAGTGATGGCCAGGCGTTGCAAACATCAGACTCAATTAAAGTGCTATTAGGCACAAGTGACATTTTTGGAACAATGTACAGGTAATGTGCAGGAAGGACAAAGCAAGTTTGTTTTTTCCATTCTGATAATAATTTAAGTCCAGCTTAGTTATATAAACTAGAACTGGTCCAGGCTGATGTTTACAACATTATATTAAATGTGTGCTCAATGTATCTTTATTTATGTCATTTAATCCAGTTCAGTGTTGTGTAACCACGGGTTACCTCAAAGCACCATGCAGGTGGTAAGGGTAGCTCAGGAGATACTGAGCCAAGTTAAAATATCACTCATTCAACTGAGGGCCAAAATAATGATAATAAGTCAGGTAAATCTGACAATATGGCTATATTTAAAATTAATAATTAAAAGTCTATAATTGAAGAAAGGAAGAGAAGAATATTTTGAAATACAGTGTGTTTCTCAGCTTATGAGGACAGAGGGATCAGGTGTGAAGAATATTCTCACACTAGATAATTGCAGCAATATAGGTGACTTATGAGGAACTTCTAATATCCATTATGTAATTAAATTTGGCTATCAGGATTATCTGATCCAAAATACTGAAACATGTAAAAACCTATATTGCAGATGCAGAAAGAAATAGCCAACAGCTAATCATCCTATTGTGGTCTTTGCAGGGTTTAGTTGTTCTATTGCCTCATAGACGGCGATGTTCGTGATGCTGCTTCATTAGGTGTGGCCTTTCAGGAAATTATTCCTGCACTTGTTGGCAGCTATAATGAGCCTGGGTCGAACAATGCAGTGTTCATGTGTTTGGTTTCCTCCTCACCACTGTGAAAACAGTGATTGGCCACACGGACAGGAAAGGACAGAGATGAAAGACATTGCAGAGCTGTAGAGGGTGGGGCCAAACAAGAAACAGGAAACTATGGATTAGGGAATGGTTCTGGGGTAGAGACCTCTAAACAGGAAATAAATTTGTAAGTGGCACACCAAGTCATCTTTTGTTATTTTCTTCTATGAATTTTATGTTCAGCCATTGTCACTGTTCAAAAGGCATACAAGGACTGTGTGTTTGTGTGATTTGTATACAAAGGTCCAGTCCAATATAT
Organism: Periophthalmus magnuspinnatus; assembly: GCF_009829125.3. NCBI lineage: Eukaryota > Metazoa > Chordata > Actinopteri > Gobiiformes > Gobiidae > Periophthalmus > Periophthalmus magnuspinnatus. Next base: position 9,646,621 of record NC_047144.1, read on the forward strand.
GTTGTCAACTGCCCAAAATATACATAGACCTTCACAAGCTCTTATTTGAGTCTCATGTTCTGCTGGTCTTTTATCCTGATGTTCAATATTGCTGTGGCAATAGTACCAAACGCTTTGCTGTGCTGTGTGTCCACCATCACAATGTGAGGTTGATTCATTGTGAGATTGGTTCATTGCTAGCTTTGTATCAGTCTGGTTACCTGGACATACCAATCAGGACCTTGGCTCGCCACATTTGCCACCTTCTGAGGCTTCCCAGCTTGTTTCATGCTAAAATACTTTCTATATGAATAAGGCATTATGGCGCAAAGATCTGGGAAGTCACTGCAGATGTTTCTTTTGAAGGACAGGGTAGATTTGTTTTTTCAGGATGTGCTCTGGGTGTATGTGTCCCAGACGGCTTGTGTATGAATGAAAGTGTGACTGTTACTACATCTATGCCATTATTCTCTCCTTCCTTTCCCGCTCGCCCCCCCAACCCCTGACACTCATGATTGTGCAGAGATGTACCTCTGCCCAGCTTGTTTACTCCTCTTTCACTTCCCGTCTCTGAAAAGTGCTAGACTGTTTCACAACTGTGACAGTGGGTCATCTGCTGCCTCATGTTGGAGAGGAGATGTGCTCTTACATGCATCAGTTCACTGCTGTTTCACCAGACCACTTGAGAGTTCAGTGAGCCACCAGAAAAGTTTAACTGCGCTCACTCAGCAGTCAGCAGAGCACTCACATGCGAACATAACAAGCTTGAAGAAGTATGTGCTCTAGCCTCTGGTTGAACTGAAGAATAGGGTTTGACCAAAGTCGGGTACATTTGAATACACAGGTTTACACAATCAGTTCGCATATAGACAAAGCTTTGACTTTTCCTATGTATTGGGACAAAGGTTGGCCAATTGAAAAAATGTTTTACTAATATGGCCGGTGAGCCATAAGTACCATGAAACTTGACTGTCCTTGATGGGACATCTGGTAAAGCTGCTGAAAAATCCTTAATAAAGGATCAAAATTAGGTTTGGTTATTCTAATTTGTTGTGACTGGGCCGCTGCTTTCTCCGTCTTTATACCAGGCTGCTGTGAACACGCACATATTTGGTGTCTAACTGTCCTGTTTTGTGCAGATAGTGAGTCAGAGACACGGATCTGTGCAGTGATGTGAGTTCTTACCACAAACTGAAACAAGCCTGTTGTCTCTTGGGGGACATCTGCTAAAACTGACTTGAAACAAAACTTCTTCTCATCATTTGTGTGATAGACCTGTAAAAGCCTGTAGTTACACAGGGCTACCAAACAATCACCAGCATTCAAATTAGTACACTCGGAATTCTGTTATGAGATGACATCTGTTATACCAGTCCTGACTCAGAAGATTTTAATTTGCAAGACTTCATCCATAAAAGACCATGAGCATTATCAAATATGCTGAACATTCTGATGTTGGTTTTTATTTAACTTAAATAAAATATATACACAATATTATTGGCATTCACTTGCTGAAGAGTCTAGTTCAAATCAGCTCCAAAGAAGAAACCCTTTTCCTGGTTTTTCATTTGACTCGTCTGAGGTTCGATGGCGCCCTCTACAGGTTATTTCCAGTCTAATCTGCACTGAGCAGGTGCCTGTGAAACAATGGCAACTCGTGCATTTTTCTTTTTTTCTTTCTTCTTTCTTTTTTTTTTTTTAGGTTCATATTTTATTCTTTTTTTCATAATGAATTTATTATATTAGTAACCCCTTTACTTGCAAACCATAGTATACTGACAAATACCCATTACACAAGTCAGTGTTAGGCCTATACCTAGATCTCCCCTACTATCTGTTAAATAAGAGAACAGTCACACTCTTCATATCTTACAGATACTATGTGTACTTTAAGGGTCCATATTATGCTATTTTCTGATCTATGTTATGATGCTGTTTCCTCATGAAAAAGGTTTAAGGATGTAACAGCTTTATAACATGGTTTAAAGCTCACAGGAGTCACTTATACCATAATATAGGACATTTTTTAAAGATGCTAGTGATACTTGTACATGATAGGACCATGAGGATCTGCACAGCAGGATAAAAACACTATAGGTTAGCTGAGGGAGACACCACTGGAACAGAGCAGGACAGGAAACCGGAAGAACTGTGACACATCCTGCACTGCTACAGGGAAATCTATCCACAAAGGGCACAACAGTTTGATGATTAAAGATGGTCTAACTTTATTGACAAGTACAGAGCAATTGCAGTTTAATGTAGGATATTGAAAATATCATGTAAAAGTATTTCCCCCCTTATTCAATCAATCAGTGGATAGACCTACACATCAAAATGGTTTTGTTATATGCCTATCTTTAAATTGTGATAGTTAGGATAGCACTTATTACTGGCTTTCAATTTACATCATTTCAAGTGATAATGACACCCACAAATGGCAGTATAAGGTAAAGATAATTTGAAACAGTAATTTTTGTACATTTGTAGATTTTGCCTTGCAAATAGTGAAAACATTGCGCTATAATTACCGACACATGCAAATAAACAGGTATACTCTACAATGTGAAAACAGTCAGAGCTTAATATGAGAGCACTTCTCCTTTTCAGCTGGAGCCAATAAGGAAACTCATAGTCAGGAGCCTTTTGAAAGTGTGTGTTGTCATATAGGCCCAGGCACACTCACAATGAGCCAAATCCATCCACAGAAGAATAGCAGGAAAGCAGAAGTGATGTGTCAACTACACAATGCTTTCATGCACTAACTTCACAGACATTGTGAAGGAAAGAAACAGCAGTAAAACCCAGGTTCAAATAGATAACTAACATATATAAATCAGACAAAAATGTTCTGAAGGACAAACACTCCTTTAAAAGCATTGTTTTTTAGTTTCATTATAGCAACCTTCTTTGGCCACATATCACACATTCAGCTGCATGCTATAATCTACTTCTACTGTGTCCTTCATTGGAATAAATATCAACAAGTAAAGTTGTGATGTATATTGGGATGTCGTCCTGGATCTGAGCATAAATGCAGCAGATACAAGTCAATGTCTAAATTATGTTTAATATTGCATATTTTACAGGTGTACTGTTACATTTAATCTGTTTTTAGAAGGACACATAGATCTTGTGAAGTTAACTATAGCTAGTGTTCCAAAGTTCACTAAATCACAAGGTCTCTGTCTTTGTCAGGTTTCCCTGACTTTGTGCTGATGAAGCAGGTGTCCACGCTCAGCTGCTTGAAGCTGCAGCTCTCATAACAGACATGGCAGTCTCAAAGCTCCACAGGCCTGAGCCAGGACCAAAGGACAGAGAGGACATTACCTTCAGTAACATATGTGCAGAACTGAGAGTCGGTTGACCTGCCACTGGGAACTACCCTAAGGTAATTTATTTTACTCATGGTTGTGTGGTAATGTTTACAGGTTATTTTAAGAGTAAACCATGATACAATTTTACCTCTCACACATTTCTACAAATGCACATATGTGGGCATTACACCAAGTTTCTGTCCCACACTAGCCCCACTGACCTGTTCTGTATCGGTGTGGCGCCCCCTATGGGCCGCTGGGCGCACTGTGCTGCTTCTGCAGACAGAGCAGTCATGGCGGACACCGAGAGTCTAGAGTGTGTAACGGAGCACGAACGCATTTTACAGGAGATAGAGAGCACGGAAACGGCCTGCGTCGGCCCTACTCTCCGGTGAGAAATTTGCTGCGTCTTCGTACATTATAAATGCTATATATCTGCACGATTGTCTATATTATTCAGATCCCAGGACCTTTTGTTTACGGACTAGCCCCGGCTAACGGTCTAGCCAAGGGGACACACTGAGAACAGTGTTCAAATGAAGCACAGGCAATATCAGCAGCTAGCTCCCAGATCATTGTAGTTAAAATCTGAGTTAGTGGTCGTTTGTGAATGAATATTTATTATCTGATAGGTCGTGGACTTCCGGGGAGTTGACGTGCACATCACTGTGGGTGTGGTGAAAAGGCTCCTCTGTGAATACAGCTGTCATGTAGCTGCTTTAGCTCGTCAGCACCATTCACAATAGACATATAATTATTGTATGTCTGTGGTCAGCACCATCTTAGGCCTTATAGTCGTGTTCATTTTTCATCTACACATCCACGTTGAGGGTTGAGCTCAACCGACCTGAAGGCCTTTATGTTTATTAAATATGTAAAATTAAATTGAGCCTTCTCCAGCAAATAAAGAAACTGTCAAATTTAGTAACAGTGGTAAGATTTAGCAGCACATAACTACACTCCTCTGATTATACAGTACGCTGGTGGATTGAGAACTAACTAAGATAGCCGATTATCATAAGAGATGGCTGTAATTATTGAATAGATCTGTCTTCTTTGGTTCAAAACTTTTCTTTGTAATAAAATTATCTGGAATGGTATGGGGGAAAGCTAAAACATGCTAATCAGATGTTCCTACAATTCTCTGCTCTGATAGATGGCTGAGACACATTACTGCTATTTGTTAACAAAACAGTCAGGCGATCTGTACTACCGCTGTCAGGATTCCGGTTCACAAACACAATGTTGTACAATTATTACTACTACTGAAATATGTGCTAGTTATGAAATGCTCTTGGAAGTATTAATATGTATGTTTGCTATGATAATAATTATGACTGCAGATTATATTACTTAGCAAGATTCTGTCTAGTGAGTGAAGTTATGCTAAGAATCATTGTAACCCCAGCACAGCCTGTGAAAGAAGCATTTTAAAAGTCCTTTTGCCATGTAAGCCCTAACATGTAGCCTGTGCTCCAGGTCCATTATGATGACCAGCCCAATGCCCACAAGCGTTTATGGAAACGCTGGATGCCCGGATCCGAAATCATGACCGGGAGATTGAAAAGATGTGCAACTTTCATCACAGGGCTTTGTAGATGCCATCACGGAACTTGCTCAAAGTCCGTTGCTGATGCGAGAAACTGTTGGTGAGTCTTACATAGACCATTGTGACGATAGCAATTTTCTGGTTATTCACCTTCCTAGCATGTTCCAGTAATTTTTACTAGGTCTTAAACCCCTGCAAAATTTAAATATTAAAAAATGCAGGGAAATAACTTAGGCTTTGTTCACATTATGACCCTGTTCTGGTTAAAGTGTTCGCTAAATTTATGAGCTTGTGTGAATGGGCTTTATATTGTTTTGTTTAATAGTGTGCAATTAGTGTAAAAAACTGGCTTTGCAATGGCTTCAAAGGACATGGACATC